>NC_068360.1:3976933-4016933 GCF_020536995.1 Dreissena polymorpha
ATGGAGAATGAAAAAATATTGAAGTAATATCAAGAAAGCTGTTCTGCCAACGACGGTTCAGTACTTGACTTAGACAAAGTACACGATAAATCTACACAGAAGCTATAGAGCAAAGTAAACGATAAATCTACAGAACCTCTAGCGAGGAGTACACGAATATCTTAAATATCTACAGAAAGCATAGAACTTAGCACTATATCTATTTAAAAACAGCCGCAATGTACACGATATATCTATGGAAAACATTCGCGCAATGTACGAGATATTACCATATAAACTATAGTGCAATGTCACGATATATCCTACCAAGGGCTTGCCTTTAATCATGTTGTGTTTACACACAATATTTTGGCGTTAATGACGACATCGATTACAAAATACTGCAATTATTTCGTCATTATTTTGGGATTACGTAGCATCTTACGTCCCCACAATCAGGTCTATCAACCGAATAACCGATTGTTCTGCACACTGAAGTTCGAAGAAGTCGCAGGCCGCATCTGCACCGTAACACACATTGCTGAGTACTGTTGGTCGCCTAGACCCACTGAAACCATAATGTCAGTGCAATAACCGTGTGAGTATATATATTGCAAAGCCGTTACAACACACAGTCGTTATTGTATAGATAGATGTAAATAAGGCTCGTTTCCGATTGAAAATCATCATATCATAACTTAAAGTATTTATTTAAATATTAAAGATACTATCTTATCAATTGATTTAGAGTCATACCCATTGTTAAACTTGTGTATTTGTCAACGATTAAACTTATTATTGTTGTTCACGCTTGCATCGCATTTATTCAGTTAATCCGCCATTTCGTATAGATCAGTTCGTTGTTATTGCTTTGAATCCGGATTTTCGCGCATGCGCAATGCACTGGTAGTCAAAAGCATGTGTTTCAGTAACGCAAAACATATGGGTAACGACACGTGTTTAGTCAATAAATCGAAAAGATTCCGAAATAAAACACATAAATAATATTTAAAAAATATAATATTTAATGCCAAAATAATTTATTAATACATGTATTTGCATCTTAAAAAAAACGCGTTATTAGCATCAAAGTACAGATTGTCTGAAGACTGAACGACCGACAATTTGACACGACAAAGAACTCTATGCATAAGCCGTTTGATTTTTTTTTGCATAAAAGCTTCAATAATTGAAATAATAAAACATCATTCTAAATTTATACTTATCAATGGCATGAGTACGCTAGCGTGATCAAAATGAGTGATAAAAAGTGTAAGGATTGCATTGAAAATAAACGCACTACAAAGTCCTATTAAAAGCGAAGTGCATGACGGTATTTACATGATATTTTAATGTGGATGGTTTGTGTAAAGAGAACGACTTAATTGAGAAATATTAACATGTACATGAGCAAATGATGTGGATGGTTTGTGTAAAGAGAACGACTTAATTGAGAAATATTAACATACAACTGAAAACTTAACATGATGCAAATTGAACTGTGTATTCATGTATATTGAAAACTCGTTACTAGTGAGAATGAAGTTACAAATATCTAACATGTTAACACACATATATATCTATATTCGTAGTTTGTGTGTGTGTGTTTTAAACCTTATTTATCCCCGTTGGTGTCGAACGTAATTCTTGTTTTTAAATGTCGTTGTTGATTGCCGTAATATTAATTTTCATAGGGAATGAAGTAGTTTTCATTAACCGATACAGCTAAATACGTTATATTAACTCTATTAAACTCCTGATCGCTAGGCGGACACCTCATCTACTACACCACAGCGACAATTTTGCAATTTAGCAAATTTCGTGACCATTTTTTGGGGGTTGAAACATTGAAACTAGATTCTACCATTTTAATGCATCAAACAACTTAAACAATATATTTTATTCAGCGATTTTTAGTAAATGTACATGAGCAAATGATCTGTAGAAGTAAAAAAAAATGAATTTATAAATTTACAAGAAATCATATTTTCATTTATGCGATGCAGGAAATCTATTATTATAAGAACTGTAAACTTACCACTCGTTCTTGAAGCAAGATAATTATTTTAAAAAAAAGTATACATTCCACCTAGCGGCGATCCTGAATACCAGGGATAAAACTGCAGAAAAACTGCAGACGCTAAAACAGTGCACAATGAACTAGAAGCAACTTGTTGCAAACATCCTTCTCAAACGTTCGACCGACGTTTCGCATGCAACGCTGCAGAACGTTCGGACGTGATTCCTAATGTCGCGAGTAGAATTCAACGTTTCTGAAACGTCCTTGCAGCGTTATGATGAAACGTCATGGTATTGTTTAGAATGCAACGTTATGGCAACGTTTGGTAGTGGTTGCCGACGTTGCGACCTAAATATTACGTTTCAACAACGTTTGTTAAACGTTTGATGCCCACTGGGTATCGGGTTCGAAAATAAACAACTTTCAGTTTCGAATATAGATTTAAACCGATAAGATCAAACATTTAAATAGATGATAAGGATACTTAATATTAATATAAACATTTAAGAAAAGTTATAAAGTCGTAGAGATGCAAGTATGAATATTGTTATTGATTATATTGTGATTATTTATTGTATATGATAGTTTGCTATAATCTTATGCCATACATGATAGTGAAAGTAAAAATAGAAACTTTAATGAACCCTTTGTTTTCTTCTTTGTTATACGGTAATATTAATATAAACATTTAATAAAAGGTATAAAGTCGTAGAGATGCAGGTATGAATATTGTTATTGATAATATTGTGAATTATTAATTGTATATTGTTATAATATGTTGTCATAAAGGAAAGTGAAAATATAAAAGTATAAACTTTAATGAACCCTTTGTTTTCTTCTGTGTATACAGCATAACAAATTGGGGTCCAGAAGTGGGATAAGTCAAAATTTGAGAATAGGAAAAGATTTGCTAAATTTGTGGAAATTTCAAAGAAAGCCTTGTTTATCAGGGATAATGCATCTTCCACAAAAATTATAAAGAAACACTGTGTATGGAAAAGTTTCAGAAATGAAAAAAACCTGTTCCAGAAATAAATTTTAATTGGAATAGGATTGTACACAATAATCGCTCTGTTCTAAGTCAGTTTTAATCACTGCCAAACTTGCAAGTTACAATGAACGTAGACAAGATATTGTTTAATAATTGCATTTGGTGCATATTAGTGGTATGCACTTTGCAGATCTTATTTGATTGCATATGGGTATAGGTTATAGTACAAAACGAATGCAACACCTGATTTTTTTCTGTTTTCGCTTCGTTAGTTATATACCATGGGGTCAGAAAAAGGAAGGAACCTTTTTAAACAAAACACCTTTGGTCTCTGCGTCTTATATTATATTATAATAACTAATATAAGGCTCAAACGACTGTCTAAGATTTTCATAACAAGCCGACTCGTTGAATTTTAATAAACATGTGAAATTCAGAAACGAACCTGTTTTCAAAAACGAAAGCGCGAGAAAATTCTTGGAGTCACCAGCTGGTAGCATAATATTTTGTGTGGAGGCGGTGTATATGTTGTTCTCTTGAAACACTTCAAAATATGGTCACAAGATTCAGATAATAAGCATACTGAGTCATTGACCAAAAAGATCGCAAGTCGAGATGATGATGTAAAGAAGTTGGTAGGGGTACAGACTGTTCCCAGTATTTTCACTCGTAAACGTATTTTCACTACTTACACCAACATTGTAGAATATAAGCAACTTCAAGCAATCCACGTTTAATACAAGAAGTATGAACATATTATTTCACCACAAACACATTTGAGAATTCAAATAAAAACCACATTCGATTTAAACCGGCTTAATACGACGAAGTTGTCGACTTTTTATTTTACTAAGATTTAATAAATATCCTCGATAAAGAAGCTATGAAATACCGCCCCCGCCAACTTACACCCCACATCCCAGGTTGCACGGAAGCCAGCACTGCTCACTGTGGAATCTGACACAAACTTCACGTAGAGCATGTTGCCTGAGGTTGTCATGGGAGCAGGCAGGTTGTTGCCACAGTAACGACCCATCAATGGGGAGCCCCTAGTATTGCCAGCTCGAACCTTAGGAAATAATCATATTTAGCCTTGACATATACTGTTAACCAAAAACGCATCTGTTGGCTAAATTTGATATTAACCTGAACAATTATGTAAACTAAATTCAATTGATGAGAATTAAAATGTACATTATTCATCTTATGCTGAACTCGAGTTCTGGGTTAATTTTCGTAAAAAAATAGTTAGAATTTATTTACTGACTGAATATTCTGACATAATCAACCAGCCGTCCATTCATATGTTGTCTATATACCATAATCAAACAATCAATCCCTTCTTAACCCTTTTCAACTATGAAGCAAAGTGGAGATTGCTTTATGCAACCACAATAAAACCAGAAGTCTGCGAGTAATTAACACGCGGTTCTGGCATTATGCTGTTTGCTGCTGTACATCAGTATCTTAGGGCTTCAAATGAAGACTTTAAAGCTTGAAACAAGAAAGAAAGGTTTTAATTTTTATTTTCTGAATTACTATAAAAGTGCACAAATGGGTATCTGAGCGTTAAACGGTTAAGAGCTATTAACCATCTCACCTCCACATAGTCATACTGGCAGGTGATCGGTCCCTCTAGCTCCAGATTGGTGAAACGCAGCGTTATCCTATCCACGGGATTCACAGTGACCGTCCACACACACTGGGCGTCGTGGTTGTAAGCGTTGGGATAGTTGGGTGACTGGAGAACGCCACTCTCTGAGGTGAATGCGCCACCGCAACCTGCGTCCACTGAAACGTCGTGTCATACCATTATTTTCATTAGTAATTGATATATCAAGTGAACTGCTTTGTAATTGAAACAAAGCAAACGGTCCACTCCAAAACGGTTTTGTATCATTTTCATTAGTTATTTACTGGTTTATTACACTGATTTATAATGGGACCAAAGCAAAATGTCAACTGCAAAATATGTGTGTACCATTATTTCCATAAATAATGTATATATTAAAAGAACTGATTTATAATGGGAATTAAAACCCCCGAGTTGATGTTGGTATATTTTCACATTTTTGTTATGTGTCGCAAAAAGGAGATAATTAGTCAAAATGTGTTTGCATTTATGTCAGAAAATTTGGTCAAAATCGGTCAAGAAATGCCATAATCCAGTACAAAGATAAGCAAACAGACAGGACATAGCAGCGTAATGTTTTTTTGCAGCGTGATTGTTGTCAATATCTATGCATATAACTCAAACATTTCAATAAACTTTCATCAAGCTTGATAAAAACTCCTTTTGTTTTCAATACACAAATCGGCCTTATTGAATTCGCTCTGATCTGAGAAATCGTTTCTATGCAATCAGCTTGCATTCTGACTTTTTACGAACATGATATTCAATACCCAATGATCCTCATTTATCCATTAAGACAACAACATGTTTTATAATCACTTCGCTAGGGCTATCCGTAGACATTATTTGTTTATAAATTGCTTGTGTTATTTAATAGTCATTCTTTGTTTTGAAATGCGCGGAAGTGGAAATCACGTGAAATTGGCGCTCACTTGATTGAAAGCGTGCATACATCAGGTTTATAAAAGTCTTGAGGATTCCGTTATGTTCATGATTAGTTTTCGTATTTTTGATGATTTGGCATTTTTTGCACAATTTTTGCGAAAATCAGTATGGAAGAGTTAAGCTTTAGAATGTATCTGACGTATACTGATCAATTTAGTTGAGATAACCGAATTGTTGTCAGATATAAGGGATTTATCTAATTTATAATATTCGACTATTAGCATACATTAAAAGTGTCTGATTTTTGTTTATATTCTTGATATAAGGTCCCACTGATAATTTTTTACTATTTGGCATTCATCAAAATGTCTGATTTTTCGTTTTAAAAAAAGAGTTAATCATACTAAGTTGAGCATGGTAAGTGATATTAAATCCGTTGTTGGAGAAGGTGCCGTCTGAATGGAACTTCACCCAGGCGTTGGGTCCTGTGGTGGATAGAGGGGGTGGGGAGGTCGTGTTACAGAACCGCTGCAACAGAGGGCTGGTATCCAGACCACCGTCGCGAATCTGAAACATAGTTATGTTATAGTATAGTTCTTTGGTGAACTTTCACAATGTTTTAGGGAAAGATTATACAATCTTTGCAGTTTTCCTGTCATGGTAAGTATGTTCACTCATGACAGAAAATGAGAACTGTTCTTGTGGAATCCTAGTTTAGGACACAATGTTGGCATAAATAATTATATGCGAGTTATATGGCCAGTACGTGGAGTAACCTTCTGATCCCTGGATAGATAGTGCTGTGCTCTACCAACAAAACTAGCTGGAAAAAGCTTACTAAGCTTGTGCATGCACTTTAATCAGTTTAGGCACAATCGAAAAACATCCGACCATCACGCATTAAACATTGAGGATTTTCAGAAATGGCATAGCTGTCTTAAGTGTACATATAATGGTCAATGTATAACAGTTTCTGTGAAATGTTTTCCAACTCTAATATCCAATGACAAATGGAGAGACTCTTAAATAAAAGTTAATTATTTATTTAGAAACACATGAGCAAAATATTCCCAAACCATATGTAATTGTATTATTTGGAAGAAAACACGGTTTTTAAAAAAGGGCTTTAAATGCTTTAGCAGCAATCATTTGAAGTTAATACCATATCAGTAGCAAATAGTAATGACAATGATACAAGCTGTAATACACCATACATATGAATCATGTTCTGTGATATTTGGGCTTACTGAATATCCATAAAGTGTTGTCAAAGATTAGCCTGTGTGGACTGTGGGACGACATTTCCGCCTAAATTGGATTTTCGTTTATATGATTCTTCCTTCAATTTTGTTTTCCATAAACAGGATAATCTGGGATTACACTTCATGCACATGCATTAAGCCCAGTTTTCCCAAACTGAGGCTTTAATGTCTACCTCGAGGTAGTCATAGCAGTTCGAACGGTTTTCCAGCTGAAAGGTGGCAAATGAGAAGATGATGCGGTTGCCAAGGGAAACGCTGACCAACCAGACGCAATCGTGGTCATCTGGGTAGTTTCTGGGGTAACCGGGGCTCGAAAAGTTACCTTGGTTACTGCCAGACAAGACCCCTCCACACACTGCAAGACAGAATGTATGGTATGAATTATAAACAACAGGAGTCTGTTTCTGTACATTTTGAACATTTCATTCAATAACAAATCACAAAAGCCAAAACTGTGCAAACATCTATTTTGGTGCCTGGTAATCAGACCAGTATTTTTTATATTGACTGTAGGGCAGTCCTGACCGGTAAAACTTCGTTTGGACCAGAATGTTTTCTTAAAATCTATTCAGACAGTAGGCACATATTAACTTGTTAACACTAAACAGTCTTTTTCTGTCATGCATTTTTTATTGGGACAATCAACATTTTAAAGGTGGCGTTTTATGCCAGTTTCCAATAAACTGTCAGACCTGTACATTACTAGCATGTTTTAATTTAGAGTTTTATCAATATTAATTGTATTTAACTTGGGCCAAAACATGCTTAAATTCCCTTTGTTAACAATATTGGTTATTGTTAACATAGGAAATGTAAGCAGGTTTTTAGCTCTACCGGCCAAAGGCCAGAAGAGCTATTGGGATGGCGTGGTTTTTGTACGTCCGTGCGTGCGTGCGTTAGACTTTTTCTTGTTTACGCGATATAGTCCACAGTTTTCATCCGATTCTTTTCAAACTTGTTCAGTGTCTTTATATTAATAAGGACTCGAATCCTGTTGATTTTCAGGTCACTGGGTCAAAGGTCAAGGTCACAGTGACTCGAAATAGTAAAATGGTTTCCGGATGATAACTCAAGAATGCTCATGCCTAGGATCATGAAACTTCATAGGTATATTTATCATGACGGGCAGACGACCCCTATTGATTTTCAGGTCACTAAGTTAAAGGTCAAGGTCACAGTTACTCGAAACAGTAAAATGGTTTCCTGATGATAACTCAAGAATGCTTACGCCTAGGATCATGAAACTTCATAGGTACATTGATCATGACTGGCAGATGAACCCTATTGATTTTCAGGGCACTAGGTCAAAGGTCAATGTCACAGTGACTCGAACTAGTAAAATAGTTTCCGGATGATAACTCAAGAATTCTTACGCCTAGGATCATGAAACTTCATTGGTTAATTGATCATGACTGGCAGATGACCCTTATTGATTTTCATGTCACTAGGTCAAAGGTCACAGTTACTCGAAATAGTAAAATGGTTTCTGGATGATAACTCAAGAATGCTTAAACCAAGGATAATGAAACTAAATAGGTACCTAGATCATGACTGGCAGATGACCCCTATTAATGGTCAGGTCAAAGGTCAAGGTCACAGTGACTCGAAACAGTAAAATGGTTTCCTGATGATAACTTGAGGATAATTAGGCCTATGATCATGAAACTTTATAGGTACATTGATCATGACTGGCAGATGACCCCTATTGGTGTTCAGGTCACGAGGTCAAAGTTCAAGATCACAGTGACAAAAAACGTATTCACACAATCGTTGCCACTACAACTGACAACCACTATGGGGGGCATGCATGTTTTATAAACAGCCCTTGTTTAAAAAGAGCAATATCGAAGCAATAAGTCTAGAATTACTTCCCATTGAATATGAGAACAGTTTGAAATCCCGCTTGTTTACGCAATTGATTCCACAGTATTTATCCAATTATTTCCAAATTTGCACAGTATCTTTATATCAATGAGGACTTGAACCCTATTGAATATGAGCAATATCGGAGAAATAATAACACAATTATCTCCACCTGAGAATTTGAGAAAATTCTCCTTGTTTTCGCAATTAAGTACACAGTTTCCATCTTATTTTTTCCAAACTTACACAGTGTGTATAGCAGTAGAGCGATTCAGGCCCTCATGGGACTCTTGTTTCTTTAATAGATGACAAAAAATATAAATGATGAATAAATTACTTAAACCCAAAATATTTGTTTCTTTGACAACTTCCTAACTTTCTACAATGTAAAAATATATGAAAACAAACATAATCTAAAACAAAAATAATGGTTTTCGGAAACGAAGGACGTTATTAGCGAACGAATTGAAGAAGTCGATGATTTTAAAAATCTAGGCACTGGTTTTAATTACACTGTGACTATTAAAAAACCACAACATTGAACATCTAAATTGATAGGCCTTAAAATCTTTGAATGTGTTATCTTGCAAATGCGACGACTTTGATCTTACGGAAACATTTTGTCAACTATTCGATGCATTTTGTAACACCTATACTTAACTATTCGTACGAAGCCTGTGGTTATTCCAAATCAAAAGAACTAGAAATCTTAATATCCTCTTTATATCCACATATACATAAGATTAATAAAATATTGTTAACAAATTAAAGACAAAATGTAAAACGAACTTATCTTATTGTTATATTTGCTGCTATTTGGATTCTATGTTATCAATGAAACATAGTTATTGCTATTACATGTACTACTATTATTAGCATAAATGTAATATAGCGCATGGTATACGCATGCTACTCAATTTTCGATTTTGTTTATTTCCACAAAATTAATGTTAACAACATTGGGCAATTACCATCTGGATTAAAAAAAAAAGAAGTTTTTTTTACGGAGATGGGTTTTGCTCGGATAGGTAACTCCCAGCTCTTATTTGGCATATTTTTATGCAGTTAAATGGACTTGCAGGATGGAGGTTACTTTTGCGGTTTTGCTGGATTTGCTCATTATTGCGGATTTGCTGGAATTGATCATTATTGCGGATTTGCTGGATTTGCTAATTATTGCAGATTTGCTGGATTTGCTCATTATTGCGGAGCATTAACGTTGCATTAGATTTGCTTATTATTGCGACTCATTAAATTTCGCATAGACTGTCAGCTACTTAAGATCATGGTTGGCCATTTGGAGGCATCCTTCCTTGATATTTTTATTTTTTCTCATATTCCAAGTAGGCCAATAAGGAGTTATTCTACATGGAATGGTGATGTTGTGGCTCAATCTCTCCAGCTTGTTTTCATTTGTATGTTTTACTTTAGGCATAATACTTTTTATTGAGCAAAACTTGTTTATTATCGGTTTGCCGTGTCATGAAGCATATTAATTATGCCAGTCATTCGTTAGTTCCACAAATTGAATAAACGAAAACCAACTTTCAGAGTTATTGGTGTTTATTTGAAATTCATACTAAAATAATATAAACAGCATTATAGTCATCCTGTTGCCTACATATTTTTAAAGGCGATTTTATTTCCAAACTACTGTCATGTATAACGTTAAATTGTATGTATAGTACGTATTACTGTATGACCACTTTCTCTTCACATGAACTTTTGATATGTGCATTAAGTCGTAATTATTTTATGTTCTGCTCTGTTCATAAAGAACCCAACTTTTGTTGTGCATATACTATTTATTATACAATTAACACACAATAACAAGCCATAAATTACATTCAACGTATTTAAATTTGAGGTTTTCGATTAAAGAAATGGATATTTTAATTTTACTAAACGAGTTGTGAGAATTGGGCAAGATTGTGGAATATCTTCGGCCACACGGGAGAACGAATCGTAAATATTTGAGTCTGTGAACATACATATTTTTCGAAGATATTAATTTGACAACAGTTCAGATAGTCAGTGATAATGTTTACGTCTGTACAACTAAACAATAAGTTTTTTGTTCATCCTTTATTATAACCGATAGTATTTTGTCAATTATTAATATGTAAGCCTGGTCGATACAATATCGTGCTGATAGTTGTGGACGTGGTTCGCGAAGGCAGCAAAAACACTCGCTACTATTACTATGGAACTATGAATATTCATTTCCGCAATTGTCTCAATTTGTCTGCGTTTCTTACCCGTCGATGCTGATGTGCCACCAAACGCCAGAAAGGCAATTGCGAAAACAACGCACAGCATGGTTACTAAAACAAATCACATGTGTTATACAAGTAATCTCTTAATTTAAAAACTGAACGTAAACAAGAGGAATAATAAATAATTGTAAATATTAAAATGTGTTTATTGATTTCATAATAATTCAGATGTATAATTACGCTTAACAACACTGATTTTAAATCAAGCTCGAACTAAATCACTTTCGGCAACTGGATCACCGTCAGAATATGACCTTCAGTGGATGTATATACATGTACTGTAACTGCATGAATTGAGACCAGTGGATCATATGTTTTAACGTGTTTTGTGCTGGACGAAAGCATGCTCTTAAATAATTTATGACATTTAAGGAAATCGGACCAAAATAAATACCTTTTATTTATATTATTTAACCTATATCGAGTCTTGCCCATTAGTAGTTGAACTCGGTTTGCATTAATCAGTTCGATAATGGGTCCTTAACCTCACGGAATCAACACCATGACGCTTAACGATGTTTTAATATAAACACGTCGCCTTCAATATAATAGCGTTATGTGAACAGAAAATACATCATACGTATACGATTTACTTTAAAAGAAAAAGAATGCATTTAAACGGAAAATGATAGAAACTTACAGTTTAAAAATAAAAATAAATCAAAGGAATGGGGAATATTTAAATTATAAAAACACAAAAATACAATTTCAAGACATTCAATAAGAGGATTATTTTAAAAGTTTCAAAGATGCAACGTTTTATGAAATCATTAATCTAATAAATAGTTTTGTTCGACTCTTGCATCATGAGTTTAATTCCAGCGTAGAGAGTTGATCAGAAAAAATGATGATTTTTTGCCATCGATTTTTTTTATATTATATTACTTCTCCGTACGTTGTACTCGTCGTACCGATAAACCTTACATTTGAATTACCAAAAATAACTTAATGTTGTCTTTTGTATAACCGGGGAATTAAATAATTACAATATTTTTTTATTAGATTGTTGTAACATATTCATTTGTTAAACAAGATTGTGTGAATCGTTTTGTGAGACCTTTTATCATGAGGTCTCATTAATTTAAATGGTTGTTATTTTGAAATAAGGATTAATTGGTATGTTCAGTGGTTTCTGCGGCTCACCACATACTTTTTGGACGGTTGAGCGTTTCTTTTTCAAATTCCGGTTTAAATATTCGATTTGTTGAAATTCACATAATTGAGATTATACATAAAATGGAAGATCGAACAACTTTATAAAATATTTGTGCAGACGAATAAAGTGTGGCAGTCAATTATTTGATGAAGCTGTCGTAATTGTTTAGATAATTGGATACTTGATGGTATAAACGTTTTTGACAAGTGCTGTGTCACTTTTCGTCCCGCTGAAATGCAGTTTGTCAATCACATAAATCGATGGCTGTTTCAGTGATGTAAATATTTACTTTACTGCGTTAATTCTTAAATTAACACTTATTACAACTTTCGGCAGTCGAGCGTCAAATAACACCATTTATATATACATTGCACTATGCGCTGCAAATATTTTATTTGACAATCAATGTCCCACGCTTTCCGCCGCTCAGATGAAGAGGCGTTGTATGTTAAGTTATTGAATGCAATTTGCGTGCTTTTGTGCAGAACAGATGATTTAAAGGGGCCTTTTCACGTTTTGGTAAATTGACAAAATTAAAAAAAAAGTTGTTTCAGATTCGCAAATTTTCGTTTTAGTTATGATATTTGTGAGAAAACAGTAATACTGAACATTTACCACGCTCTAAAATAGCCATTAGATGCATTTTTGACATTTTAAAAACCTGAAAATTATAAAGCGTTGCAACGCGAAAAGATTGAATAATTTGGAGAGTTCGGTTGTAGTCGTTATATTTTGTGAACCTACGAGGATTGCTTATATAAAGTATGAAATACATCAACCATTGTATGCTTACGGACGGCCGATTGGTCTAGATGGGAGAATATTTACTCCAGGACTCCAGGGGTCAGTGGTTTGAGCCCTGTTGAGGGCTACATTTTTCTCTTTTTTTTAATTTTATTCATGATTTTTTACTGGAGATTTTTAGGTCCAATGTTTTAATTTATCAATATAAAGCATTTAATGACAAACTTCAATACATGCCAAAAATGTGAAAAGGCCCCTTTAACGTTTACGTACAGTTCAATTCGAAGTCAATATTTGATTGGTAAGTCAATTCATGAATATTAAAGACAATTAATGCATTGTCCCAATAAAATGACAAATCTCGATCCTTTTTTGTCTGAACAATAGAATGTATGTATTATTTAGCAGCCACCTCAATCGGAAAAAAGTAAATATACGAAATGAAAAAAAACACATAAAGAATATATCCTTTTTTTTCAGAAGTTGAAAAGGGCGGATATTTGTATCTTGGGGCGTAAACATAGGATATATCGAATATTCGAATATATTGTAATTAGAATATACAAATAATCGAATATGATTTCAGGATTGGTTCCAATACGTAACTAAAACCAATTTTAAGAATTACTTTATATTAAAATAATGCTGTAAGTAGGAGTTAAAAGAAAAACCATATTTACTTATCGCGTCTCATTACCAATTCTAATAAATCATTAACAAATAAAGACCATTTACACATTTTAATCGAATCAAAAAGAGCCAAACATTGCAGCATTGATAATAAAAAAAACCAACGTATATAATAAGAAACGATACAGCCATAATATTAAAGATGACTTACGTCTGGAGAATTAACGGTAAACGTCTCTTTTTATCTCTGAGTCTATGAACAATCACGAAAGTTTAAACTAACTAAAGAGATATTGCAACGTACATTAACAACTTAAACCAGACTGCTTTTATACATATGATCGTCATGTGCAACGATACCTAGAAATCATAAGAAGAATTAAAAAAAATGTAAATGCTGGATTATCGCTCACCTGAGCACGGTTGAGCACGGCGTGAGCACATAGAACAAATAGCTCTGTCGTGAACTTGTGGGGTATGTCACTCTCCGTAGCTCTTCAGAGCCGGCGCCGGAAATCCAAAGAAATCGGACAATCGTGTGAATGTATACGAGTTGACCTGAACTGATTTCACACAATTTCGTACAATAATCTGCAAGATGCAAACAAATCACTTTTTAGGTCTAAACTGCCAGACGACTTGCCCTTGCATGGTCATATTTAAAAAATCTCGATTATCACTTACCATGATTCCCACCAACTGTGTTTAGTTAAAACAAACATCCCACGTGAAAGTTAGGGGGTCGATTGGCTTCTTTTACAACATTTTGTCTGAAGCAACTTCCATAAATTCAAAACAATTTACCTGATATATCGACGGTGTGACCATTGACCATGTTTGGTATGTCTGCGTTTTCAACTTCGACAATTTTTGTCGATATCGCTTGCTTGATTTTTCAACGCATTGACATAATTAATTAACTCTATCATGCCAATTAAATAATTATTTATAAGAAAAAACACTCATTTTATGAGATACAACTTTCTGGATTTTGGAGTTAGTTCATATATCTTTTATCTGGCTGTCTAGCATATTCTTTCAAATCAATATTATATGTTTATAAACAAGGCATTGGTGTGCGTATACTTCAAAGTTTATGAGGTCTTCCCGCACCCGAGGCTGCGTTATGCGTGGACCAAGCACTTCTATCTAATTTTTTACAAGATTCCCACAACGCGGAACGAATTATTTTAAATTAAAGATGCTATTTCAAAATATTTATGTTTTAATGAAAATTTTTAAATGTTGGTGTGATCTTGCGTGCAACATAACCTGTATGTTATGGCGACCATCAAGCCAGCATATTATTGTTTTGGATATCTGTACAAACTGATCATTACTTTTTACATCAACATGATACATTATAACATTTATAAATCCATTATGTGATTTAAAATATCATTATGATACATTAAGCTTAAGTGAGCGACCAATAGCTGTTTTGGCACTCTTGCTTTTTAATTTGCTTAAAATACACTTGTATCTCTATGATTTTCGGAAAGATATGAGATACCATTTGTACGTTTAACAGTTTAATGCTTCGTTTTAATGTAGGCTTAAAATAGGAACGAATAGCCTTGCAAAGTGTTAAGGAAGTGTTGAGGCGTAAATTTTTTTTGCCGGTAACTAGAGGTTCGTTAAATACCCAGCCATCGTCAATTTCATGGAGTTTGTCTGATGATCTTTTCTAAATTTAACGATTTATTTTTATAAGAAATTTTTCATCCTTGGATCCGCTATCGTTCTGTTGAATGATACCCTCCAAGCCATGCATGATTAAATAGCTTATTCTATAACGTATAAACTTAACCTAGCCTTGAAGCCAACGCTTACGAATGGGTAAACTATTTTAAAATCTATTCGGCAAGACGCTCCATAGCAATTTTAACGACGGGGTTCTCTTTATATATCAAGTTATTAATGTGCAATAGTAATACACCGTGACATGTGAGAAACATTTCATTTTTTGTCAGTCATATTTCATGTTTGTCTCCTTTTGTTGACTGTGTAGAAGTGGGAAATGTGCATTAATTTTAAAGCTTTACTTAAAGGGACATTTTCTCCGATTTTGGCATGTATTGAAGTTTGTCATTAAATGCTTTATATTGATAAATGTAAACATTGGATCAAAAAAGCTCCAAAAAAACAAGAATAAGATTAAACAAAGAAAATTAAGTAACCCTCAATTAGGCTCGAACCACTGACCCCTGGAGTAAAAGTCTAAAGCTAGGCCATCCATGCCAATACAATTTGTTATGTACTGTACACTTTATATAAGCGATTCTCATGATGTCAAAAATATCATGACAACAACAGAACTCTCCTAATTATTCAATCGTTTCGCGTTGCAATGCTTTCTAATATTCAGGTTTTTAAATAATCTAAAGATTTATATAATAGATACTAGTATTTTAGAGCATGATAAATGTTCAGTATAACTGTTTCCTAACAAATAGAATAACAATAAAGAAAAAATACGAATCTGAAACAATTGTAAAAATTGTGTCAATTTACCAAAACATGAAAAGGTCCCTTAAATGCACATTCAATCTACTATTGAATACGTTAAAACGTTTCAACGCTCAATACCCCTCTCTTAACAGCACACATTCGTTAAACCTTTGTTAGATATATGGTTGTTGCTGATGTAAACCTTTGCCATACATCATATTGTTTCCGATGTAAACCATGGTTAAAAATAAGGTTGTTGCTGATGTTAATCTTTGTTAGACATCAGGTTTTTGCTGATGTCAAAGTTTGTTTAACATCAGATTCTTGCTGATGTAAACCTTTGTTAAACATCGGGCTGTTGCTGATATAATGCTTATCTCTGTTTGCTGTATGTATATTTATGTTAAGTTTCGTTTCAGTTGTAATTATTTGCCGTTGTGATAAAACTTATAATACACACACCAAGAAAAGGTATATTCAATAGTTGAACAATTTATTAGGAGTCCGCATATCCCTCGTACAAAGGAAACGCTTGTTGGGCAGATTTATGACAATATAGTTGTACATTATCAAGATCAACTGCTTTTGATATATATGCAAATTATGATTCCCAAATGGCCTGTTGATATATGGCTGTTTTGTGTATTCAAATATTATTTACTAAATATTATACTCACGTTGTCAGTAAATAAAATGCATTTTCCGGTATGCTTCATTTTCGGATGCATGGTAAATATATACGAAACACTAAATGCAATTATCATTACTTATAGCAAATGTGTGTGCCATTAACATATATTACTATAAATTTAAACTTCGTTTTGTTATCACTGTTTTGTTACTCTGTAATCATCTTGTTGGGTCACATCTATGTCCATCTCGGCGGTAGCGTCTTTCCTCTTGGCGTTTGTATCGCGGCCAATCAAAGTCATGCTTTGATTTCACATTTGGTTATATTTGTTCGTATATAAACTACATGGTTGCATACGTATTTGATCGCTTTTGAATATTTGGCTGTTTCGATATCAGTCTTTCTTGGTTTAATTTTAAAATACATGGCATTACAGTATTTGTATGTCGTGTGTTCTTCATTGAACAGATTTCTGATCAACATACGTGCGGTGTTTATTATACAATTTTCTTCAACGTCCAGTGCTAACATATCTTACCGCACATCTGAACCGTCGATGCCCAAACGGAATCAAACAAAACTGTGTCATTGCAATTTTTTGTAGAGTTTAAATTTGAACGCCGAGTTTTGCATTCGGGCTGTTATGGAATGTTCGGCATGAAATGGGCAAAAACTAAATTTTGGACATTCCGGAACGCACTGATATTGACTCGAATGGCCTTTTTCCAAATGTCCAAAAGATTTTATCCACAACGCGCGGTTGCTGTAAATTACGGAATGACATCGTATTTCCCAAAATAATGAGTGTAAGAGTTTTAGCTCAGGTATACAATATTTTATTGATTACGTCTATGCTAGAAGAGTGGGATGAATCGGTACAATACTTAAAACTTATATTGTACTTATTTTCATACTTATATTGAATTTCAGGTTGAAGTTTACACCTCGTCTGAACACGAGTGTACACGTCTTAATTATAATACGTTAAGTATATTTCTATGAGATAAGTCATGCCTAGCATTAAGATAAGCATTAATTATGATTAATTGTGCCTCCAAGTGAATTATCGATATACAAACGACTTCTCTTCGGCTCTCGCATATATTATAGTTTTGGAACTTTATCACTTGATGAGCTTTCAATTTGTTGATAATAGATGTATTGACAACTTCAACACAGATTCCATGATATCGTCACCTTTCATTAAACGATATTGCAAAACATACAACACCAAAAAGATTGGCATAACTACGGTGGCATAGAGATAATTTACTGCTCTTGTTTTTAATTGCACTCAATATTGTTGTTTTTCATATGTCGTTTCCACGATATACTCACTCGAGGGAACGAGTTACTATCTCGAGGAAACGACTGGTTTAGTCATCGGAACGACTTACTAAGTCAAGGGAACAAGATAGAAAAAGAGGAGTGCAAAACTAAATGAAAGAGATGTGCAATAAAGAGGTCCAGGAAGTAAAAGACGGGTGCATTTAACAAAAGAGTGGATAATTTTAGCTAATACGAGAAAACGACCTACTAACTCGTGGTTATGAGTTAGCTATGTCGTGGGAACGACAAACTAAGTCGAGAAAACGAGATTAAAAATAAGAATGCAAAACAAAAAACAAGAGCGAAGAAATTAATTATTTTGTTTTCTGAAATGTTATATTTTGTTTTCCCTACTTTAACTTTTATATGTTTTTTTTTATTCTTTATTTTGTTTTCTAGACTTTTATATTTTGTTTTCTTATGTGTTTCAATTTAGATGAACGTATGATTCGAATAATCTGAGGGACAACCGTCAAATCTCATTGGTCGACCAATTAGTATCGCGTGAGCATTGCACTCATCTTTTTTATTTCGGTCGCTCGAATGGAGAGTAAGCGATCTCTGGGTATGGAACCAACTTCGGTCATAGTAGTGGAAAAAAAACATGAATTTTATCGAACGACACTCGAGTCACGTGTCAATTTTCAAACATTATGTATCCTATCCTGCAGGTGCAAATGGAATTTCAATTTTTAAATACGTAACATTTACGCAAGCTTGGACACAAACAAAACCGCTCGTCAGTGAAAGATCTTCTCCACACAAAACATGATTTTATATGTACTCAATACTCAAGCTTAATGATGGTTCAGAATAAAACAGAATTTCTTGCAGCACCAAAATATTTTATTTGGCGAAAACCCTAACGAGAAAAACATATATACATCCATTAGTAAACGTCATTTGTTTTAGGTAAGCATTGTTTTTGTTTGCATAACTATTTTTATTACACACTATTAATAAAGTGTATTGTGTTGTATATTAGTAACAGTACACAGAACGAAACCTGCCTTAATGTTGTTGTTGCTGTGATGTTTTCAGTGGTTAAAGCGTATACGTGGATTTTTTTGGTCATGTATCAAATTCTGGTATGTAAAGTCTTTGGAGTATATCTTAAAGCAGCCGAAAACGCATGGGCCAATCCTTAAAGCCACACACCTTGAAATGAAAGTTAATTTAAGTATAAATAAGAAACGTATTTTACGTATGCTAATAAGAATATATATGATGGTTACAAGGTAGAAATCCGTATTTTGCGCTTTAAAACTTAAAAATAATCGCGTTTGGCGAAATGGACGTATACGTATAGAAATCCTTCTTTCGGTTTTAAAATTAAAAAAAAAACTATATTCTAACTAGGCAATAGATTTGATGACAATGTTGCATACTTTCAGATTGCATCTATATGTATTGAATAACATGTATTTCATTTCAATGTGTGTTGCTTTAATAACACATCAAACTGTTTAAATTACAACACTGATTTGGGCGAGCAATATAACTGAAAATACTGTAAAATTAACTGTAACTTATGTATCTACTTACCATATACCGTGTGATAATTGTGCAAGTTATTGCCTTTAATGATGGATATAAAACACCATTTTATTATTTAATGGGTTTCCTTCTTAATAAACTGGTAATAAAAGCAAACAGTCCATAACAAAAAAACCACATGTTGTGCCTTTTCATTATTAACGAAACGAGTGGGTGTTTCAAAGAACGATCAGTAAGAAAACACGGAGCTATCAATGGTTTGTGTATGCTTCATAATACTTGTTTGCGAACATTTATGGATAACTGTTATCTTACTAGGAATAAGCAACACGTTTAACGTACACTAGGATGTGTTCAAACAAAAAAAAAAAACATATTAAAAAACTGATCAGGAGTAATGTCCACTCGTGTTTTTCTATTTGACATTGATCTGACTTTCTTCATTAAAAATGAAAACATTTAAGCGGCCTTTTCACAAATTTTGGCATGTTTTGAAGTTGTCATTAATTGCTTTATATTGATAAATGTAAACATTGGATCTAAAAAGCTTCAGTAAAACATCAAGGATAAAATTTAAAAAAAGAGAAAAAGGTAACTCTCAGCAGGGCTCAAACCACTGAGCCCTGGAGTCCTGGAGTAAAAAGTCTACCGCTTCGACCACTCGGCCATCTTTCCTAATACAATGTCAGACGTATTTTGAACTTTATATAAGCAATCCTCGTAGTTTCACAAAATATAACGACAACAACAGAACTCTCATCATTACCAAACAGAGCACCATTAACACTCAAGATCTACGAATATTTCGTAAATAATTTCGTAAAATAAAGTGTACCCATAATAGCCAAAATTTCAACGATAGATGTGGTCTGGTAACACTGTATCTTGTTAAATCTATGGCGTTCAAATTTTGGCTATTGCTTTAAGGAACACTGATTTTTATGGGTTAACTATATGTTATCAAATAGTTTACGAAATATTCGTTGGTTTTGAGTGTTAATGGGGCTTTAAATAATGTCTTGTACCAGGTTTTTGACTACAACGAGCATGATGTCCATTACTTATTAGGTAACGAGTGACCGCTTTTATTTGCTTCGATTTTATGAAGATTTTCTTTCAATAAGTTCTTAATAACGTCCACCTCTCGGTTACTTAAGGTTTAAGCCCGTTGTCCGCTTATTTCTTTTGTGACAGAGTCAAAGGCTGTATTGGACAATGTTTGTATGACAAATTGCGCGAAAACGACGTCATTTTCAGGATAGCGTTGTTGGTAATTTTACATTGGTTAGTTAACAAATTTCAATGGATAGGTTATAACGGAGTTAAGATCGTTTATACAAATACAAATATATGGCGGTAACATATCCATGTAAATAACTGCACTAATCAAGTAACTACAGCTAATATTAACCACTGTTTATTCAATTGATCGCTGAGGTTAAACAACCTGTAAAAACACAGATTTTTAAATGTTTATCAATAAACGTTAATGTTTCACATAAATTGTCTTTCATATTTGACTGATTTTCAGAAAATGATGAGTACATATTGCATAACTCTGAATTGAGAGTAAATTGACGATTGGCCCCTCTCCTTATACCCTCCTGTTTGCCAATTATCATCTCGTTCATTGATGGCAGCTGTTATCAAAGCAATGACTTAAAATGGAAACCAAAAGTGCGACTTTGTACATGTACTTTTTTGGAAGTGTCTTTACATAAAAATAGAATATTCGAATATAAATTTTGGATTTGAATATTCGGCCGATTTTTGAATATTTGGATATTCGGCCCTATCCCTAATAAAAACCTTTCAAAAGTTCGGACGAAAACATAGAAACATCAGCCGTTGAACGCCATTTTGAACGCCAGTTATTATTTTCCCCATATACGCAAAACCAGTTACTTGCGTGCGATCTTCCTCCAGCAAACTAGGTCAAACATACTTAATACCATACATACTTAATTAAATAAGAAGTTGTTTTGCCATTGTGTGATTGTGTGGTATGAAAAATCGATGAAACGAAGTGGTTTGCAGTTTATATGTTTTAAAAGCAACGTTTCGAAGAACTGGTGTGAAACAACAGCATAAAGTCATTCTTAAGTTATTTAATACTACTTAAAGAATATCACAATAAACGTTCAAATAAACACAGGACAGAGTGCAACAAGTCGTAATAAGTTAATATAATCGCACACCCAACCGTGAATCTCATGTAGACGCAACCTTGGGGGTTGTGGATTGCAGATCGACATTCATCATCAGCACGGAGTCCTTCCGTCGTCAATGTTTCATCCCTGAACAATGGACATCTCGGGAGGGTGGGGCCAGCGGAGCGACGGTGTGAATGTCGATAGCTTTACTTCTTCCAAGTTGCATCATCTCTCCTCAGCCACAACCAGCTGGACGACCTCTCGGCAGCTTGGCTCAGTTTGAATAATTCGTAAATTATGTTTTGATTTAAAAAGTCTCTTCAAATCCAGCATGAAATACTTTTGTACTTTAGCATTGTGCATGTTATTTAAACGGTAAAGTAAACATACCTTAATATTGAAAGTTTAAATTATTGACTGTATATATCCCTAATATATGCTATTTCGCGAAGTAATTATATGTTTACGTGTATATCAACCAAAAAATTGCTCTCACAACACCCGGTTGGCGTTTAAATGGCTCATAAACTGTGAAAACGTAAATATGGCATCAACAATAGAAATATTACCGTGCTCATTCAACCGTCATTCATATTTGCCAAAGTTTCTAATTTTTGCAAACACATTTGGGACATGATATTATGTATTGAGACAGATATTTAAATAATCGCAAGTTGATTTATTTTACATCGGTGTACATGTATATGGGTTATGATCAAGATAAAGGCTTGGCATACATGTTTTTTCATTATATTCATAAGTACAGAAAGTACACAAAATCAAAGCTTTGCGTAATAATAGATTTTTTTTTCGAAATTCATTTCGAAATCCCACTATGCAGTATCAAGTTTTTGGCCTTATACGTACAGCTTATGACAATATATCCATATGTAAACATTGTTTGGTTTAATATATTTTGTGTCAATCTTTCCTGGTATAGCTCGCCTTAATAGGCCTTTTCAAAGCTTGGCTGTTTAATTCATTATTCTGACGAAGATAATATTGTTTTATACATAAAACTGCCTAAATTGGCCCGAATGTTTTTTAAGTATGGGTCGACTTGCATTTGATCCGCATATATTAGCCAAGACAGCCCCCTGGTCACGCATAAGCGTAGCTACGACATTTTAATTTGTAAATTTTGATGATAATGTATTCTCTTTGATAACATATTTTGACATACACACTCTAATTAACTATAATAACTTAACACAGTTCTTATGTCTTAACGTATTTTGATAAAACGATCAGTACTTATTACTTTCTGTTTTCCCATAATGTATTCCTTATCAATTTTGCATAGTCTCAAAAACAACCCACTGAATGCCCCAAAGCAATAACAAGAATGTCTGTTGATGAATTGTGGTATTACGTCATGATTAAAATCATGCACCTTTGTCAAACATGACAATGGCTTTGAAACCAATCTGATTTAGTGAGGACACAAGTCATAGCAATGAAACTGTTTCAAAGTTTAGAATAGTTAACCGGGTTAACCTATCTTCTCATTTGTTTTGGATGTGTTAATGGAAACAACGTATGATTTGGCTTCATTTTATTAACAGCTTCCATTAAAATGATACAAACTGGTTTTGTACACAAACGGTAATTTGTTTGATTTCGGATCTGTTTTTTACATAAATCATGAGATGATCTTCATCAAAATATTGCTTAATTGTCCAAACACAAAAATATTGTTTGGCAACATCTGTGTAGTAAGAAGTTAGTTTTTACAAATTATGCCCTTCTCGATCCGTCGGAAGAGCATTGACTTTCAATTAATATTGATATCTTCGGGTCGCGGGTTCGAGTTCATTCTGCGTAATTTAGTTTCGTTTTGGTATGGAGGTGATATTGGCTACTAAACCGAGTATTAAATCTCCAGTTCTTAGCATTGACCGTTAAAATGCGGTTTTGCAACCTTTATTCATGTGTGTTAAATGTGTAAACTGTGTTGTATGCATTGTAATGTATGGCGTAAGCAATCGGTCAGTTGCCTTAAATTATCTCCTTATAAGTTTTCGTGTCGTTCCATTCTCATACATTGTCTATATATATATGTATACCTGCTGAAATTAGCCAGTCGATCGGTTAATGAGGAGTTTCTTTTTAAGTTGTATTTATATGCCTATGATAATGGTGATAACTTTTCTTGTTTGAGAACTTGATTTGTCGTGAAACTTGTTGTAAACTGTCTATTTTAGAGCACATGTGAAAATATGAAAATGTTTCTTATTGCTAAGTTGTTTCGTATGTTTTTAAAATAATTTAATCGTGCAAGTTGTATTCCAATCTAGCTCATCGCCACTAAACCTAACAAGTACAATATGGGTGGGCGGATAAGATTCCTATGTTCTACAAATACACGTTTTGTTTGAAACATATTTGAACGTTTGAATGATACAAATTAAGGACTCTCTACTGAATAATACAGTGCATCACTCGGCAGACAATTATTTTCAAGTATTTTGCTTTAAGATGTATTATTTTTGGATTTGATAATATTACAGTACCAGGACACGCTAGCCTTGTAACCTGCGTGTACATTTAAAGTAAGATTTGCATAAGCAAATATACGTTAAATGATGTAAATTAAGTGAATGCTGGATATGACATTCCAGTTGGGATTTCAGATTGATAAGTGTTTTTCCAATTTTAATTGTTAATAAATAGTTTTGCCAATCTGTGAAAGACAGTGTGAGTGGAAACAATGATATCGATTTAAGTTTAAACGCTAATGACCAATGTTATGCTAATCTTTAATTCAGATTGTTACACTTTATTACTTTAAAAAACCTGTTTAAGAGATGTATATTCGAATAATTTAATATAATACTGATAATAAAGTCAGCCGAAATAAACTACATATCATTGTGTACTCTTCTTAAATAATGTATTTTAATCAGAATTGCTGTTAAAGTCTTAAAGATAACTGTCGATTTGAAAAATCAATTGATGTTTATATCATTCCTTTCCAATGACATAACAGTTGCACTCATTATACAGTCGAGAACGTTTGGAATGAAATCATTTCGCTTCATAGAGTTTAAGATCCAGGAAATTTACATACATTTCCTAACTGTGTTATCCTGCTATTCCTCAAGAGTGTGGTATTTTGTTTTTATTACGTTGCACAGTTACACAAAAATAACTTCACGTTGCCCCAAAGAAGAAGCATACAAATATGCCATTTTCTCAAATAGATTACAAAGAATCCTGCCAAATGTCATATAGTTATTAGCTTTTTTATATTATGAGTGCATGTACCTATTTTAAAAAATAAAACAACATATTGAGTTAAAGGATAAAAACGAATCATAAACATCCCTTCAAAATATTTATTCTTTATCGGACACACGTTTTTATAATTCAACAAACAATACGTGTTATCAAAGAAATGCTTTCTTAGATTTAAGGTGACACTCCATTTGGGTAGTTTACAAACCCTCTTGCACAAAAAGCTGAATTGTATCACTATGGGCTTCGTTTTATAATTAGACTAATGTGGTATAAAAGATGAATAAACTAGTATAATGCGTAACCTAAACGTATGTATGCGTCCAATAAATACACGTTGTTTCATTGAAAGGAGGCTCTGACTTGTCTCCCTTTAAGTGGTTGGGGAGGCCGGAAGTTGTCCTGCATGAGATTGCCGTCTGACTCAATAAGACTCCGAAGAGCGTCCAGCTGTAAGGCAGATTAAAGTGTGTTATTTCTAGAGAAAACAAAGAAACTTAAACGACTCACTTTAATGTTGTTTTCAAACCATTGTCTTAGTTCGCAACTGTGAACAAAAGCAATGCATATATACAGGTATGTCGTCAACATTGGTTAATTGTTGAACAATTTGCAATATAAGTTGCAAATACCATCTGTTTTTGATCGTTTAACCATTAAAGCTTTGAGGTTCAAAGCGGAATTTTGAATGTTTCAGAAGAACGGGGTTTATTGAAAGAAAAATATCACTGTCAGATCGTATTATAAGATATAAATATAAGTGTGTGTTCGTGCGTGCGTGTGTCGTGCGTGTGTAAATGGACCAAAACTACATCAAGTGCAAAGGGGTTGATACGCTATGGAACGCGATACCGTATTGAACATCGACTCGAAAACAATTTTTTACGGAACTTAAATTGAATGTTCTTATAGATTTTATGGTTATCTTCTGTCGGGTTGCGATGATCACAGCTTTAAAGGTTCCTATGTATTTACAACCAGCGCTAATCGACCAAACACATACCATTTAATGAGAATGCTGCTTATTCGAAAGTGCTTCACTCCATATCATGCCTGATTATTCTCACACACAGTATCACGCCCATTGCATAATTTTAAATCAGATTACGAGATCTTAAGATGTTATCAGCAATATACGACCGCGCTTATGTGGATTAACCGCTATACTTGTACAATCGCATGGTCTAAGTGTTCTTATAAGGAACATATGTTTAATAAAAAAAATGTTAAACTGATACAGGTATCGCACAAACTATTGACAGTCATCAGTTTGATTGAAACGTTCCTTAATACTTAATTGAATTATGTATCTTTCAAATCATTCCAAATACATACGGAATCCGGATAGCGCCAAGTTGAGTGACGCGTGTCGACCTTCGAGGTCGACACACGACATTCTCGCGACATTCTCTCGACGCTCTCTCGACGCGCGACAAATCAGTCGACAGTCAATATTTGAGTGTCGCATATCGTGCTGGATTTTAGAAAAAAAAAATCGCAGAAAATCTTGACTGTCGACTGATTTGTCGCGCGTCGAGTTGAGCGTCGAGAGAATGTCGCGAGATTGCGCGAGAATGTCGTGTGTCGACCTTCGAGCGCGACACTCGACATTCTCGCGACATTCTCTCGACGCACGACAAATCAGTCGACAGTCAATATGATATATCTCTAGAATGTCGCGTGTCGACCTAAAATCACACATTCTCTCGACGCTCAATACGACGCGCGACAAATCAGTCGACAGTCAAGACTGATTTGTCGCGCGTCGAGAGAGCGTCAAGAGAATGTCGCGAGAATGTCGTGTGTCGACCGGTGTGGGAGTAATTTTTTCATCTGCAAACAAGGTGTTATAGTAATTTTTTAAGCTTAAGTAAAAATAGCGGCATCTAGTAGCAGCAATAACAGTAGCAGCAACAGTAGCAGCAGCAGCAGTAGCAGCAGTAGCAACAGTAGCAGCAGTAGCAGAAGTAGCAGGAGTAGTAGCAGTAGTAGTAGTAGTAGTAGAAGTAGTAGTAGTAGTAGTAGTAGTAGCAGCATCAGAAGCAGCAGCATCAGTAGCAGCAGCAGCAGTAGCAGTAGAGTAGTTGTTGTAGAAGTAGCAGTAGCTGAAGTAGAAGCAGTAGCAGCATTAGCAGCAGCATCCGTATCAGCAGCAGCTGCAGCAGTAGCAGCAGTAGCACCAGCAGCAGTAGCAGCAGCAGCAGTAGAAGTAGTAGTAGTTGTTGTAGTAGTAGTAGTAGTAGTAGCTGCAGTAGAAGCAGTAGCAGCATTAGCAGCAGCATCAGTATCAGCAGCAGGAGTAGCAGCAGCAGCAGCATTAGCATCAGTAGCAGCAGCATCAGTAGCAGCAGCAGCAGTAGCAGTAGTATTAGTTGTAGTAGTAGTAGTAGCTGTAGTAGAAGCAGTAGCAGCATAAGCATCAGCATCAGTATCAGCAGCAGGAGTAGCAGCAGCAGCAGTAGCAGCAGTAGCAGCAGCAGCAGCAGCAGCAGCAGTAGCAGCAGCAGCAGTAGCAGCAGCAGCAGTAGCAGTAGTAGCAGAAGTAGCAGCAGTAGCAAAAGTAGCAGCAGTAGCAGCAGTAGCAGGAGTAGCAGTAGTAACTGTATTAGTAGTTGTTGTAGTAGTAGTAGTAGAAGCTGCAGTAGAAGCAGTAACAGCAGCATCAGTAGCAACAGTAGCAGCAGTAGCAGTAGCGGCAGTAGCAGCAGCAGTAGCAGTATTAGTAGTTGTTGTAGTAGTAGAAGTAGCTGCAGTAGAAACAGAAGCAGCAGTAGAAGCAGCATCAGTAGCAGCAGCATCAGTAGCAGCAGCAGCATTAGCAGTAGTAGTAGTTGTTGTAGTAGTAGTAGTAGCTGCAGTAGAAGCAGAAGCAGCATTAGAAGCAGCATCAGTATCAGCAGCAGGAGTAGCAGCAGCAGCAGCAGTAGCAGCAGCAGCAGTAGCAGCAGTAGCAGCAGAAGCAGTAGTAACAGTATTAGTATTTGTTGTAGTAGTAGTAGTAGTAGCTGCAACAGAAGCAGAAACAGCAGCAGCAGTAGCAACAGTAGCAGCAGTAGCAGTAGCAGCCGTAGCAGCGGTAGCAGCAGCAGTATCAGTATTAGACGTTGATGTAGTAGTAGCAGTAGTAGCTGCAGAAGAAGCCGTAACAGCAGCATCAGTAGCCACAGTAGCAGCGGTAGCAGTAGCAGTATCAGCAGTAGCGGCAGTAGCAGAAGCAGTAGCAGTAATAGTAGTTGTTGTAGTAGTAGAAGAAGCTGCAGTAGCAGCAGTAACAGCAGCATCAGTGGCAGCAGCAGCAGTACCAGCAGCAGCATTAGTAGCAACAGCAGTAGCAGCGATAGCAGCAGTAGAAGTAGCAGCAGTAACAGGAGTAACAGCAGTAGAAGGAGTAGCAGCAGAAGTAGTAGTAGCAAAAGTAGCTGCAGTAGTAGAAGTAGTAGTAGTAGTAGCAGTAGTAGTAGTAGTAGCAGTAGTAGTAGTAGTAGTAGTAGTAGTAGTAGTAGTAGTAGTAGTAGTAGTAGTAGAAGTAGTAGTAGTAGTAGTAGTAGTGATAGTAGTAGCGGTAGTGGTAGTGAGACTGGTAGTAGTGGTAGTGGTAGTGAGACTGGTAGTAGTGGTAGTGGGACTGGTAGTAGAGGTAGTAATATTTGTAATAGTAGTAGTAGTAGAAGCAATAGTAGCAGTAGATGCAGAAGAAGCTGTAGCTGCAGCAGCAGCAACAGTATCAGCAGTAGCAGCAGTAACAGCTGTAGCAGGAGTAACAGCAGTAGCAGCAGAAGCAATAGTAGCAGTAGTAGCAGTAGTAGCAGAAGTAGCAGCAGTAGTAGTAGTAGTAGCAGTACTAGTAGTAGCTGTAGTAGTAGTAGTAGTAGTAGTAGTAGTAGAAGTAGTAGTAGTATTAGTAGTAATAGCGGTAGCAGCAGCAGCAACAGTAGCAGCAGCAGCAGAAGTAGCCGTAGCAGCTGTAGCAGGAGAAACAGCCGTAGCAGCAGTAGCAGAAGTAGCAGTGGTAGCAGTAGTAGCAGAAGTAGCAGCAATAGTAGTAGTAGTAGCAGTAGTAGTAGTAGTAGTAGTAGTAGTAGTAGTAGTAGTAGTAGTAGTAGTAGTAGTAGTAGTAGTAGTAGTAGTAGTAGTAGTAGTAGTAGTAGTAGTAGTAGAAGAAGTAGAAGTAGTAGTAGTAGAAGTAGTTGTAGTAGTAGTAATAGTAGCGGTTGTGGTAGTGAGACTGGTAGTAGTGGTAGTGGTAGTGGGACTGGTGGTAGTGGTAGTAGTAGTTGTAGTAGTTGCAGGATCTGGAGTATTAATAGTAGCAGTAGCAGTGTAGTAGCAGTTGCAGCACTACCAAACATTAGCAGTAGTTGTAGTTGTTGTAATAGTAGTAGTAGCTGCAGTAGAAGCAGTAGCAGCAGCAGTAATAGCAGTAGCAGCAGAAGCGGCAGCAGGAGTAGAAGCAGCAGCAGTAGCAGCAGCAGCAGTAGCAGCAGCAGCAGTGGCAGCAGAAGCAGCAGCATTAGCAGCAGTAGCAGCAGCAGTAGCAGTAGCAGCAATAGCAGTAGCAGCAGTAGTAGCAGTAGTAGTAGTAGTAGTAGTAGTCGCAGTAGTAGTAGTAGTAGTAGTAGTGATGGTAATAGCGGTAGTGGTAGTGAGACTGGTTATAGTGATAGTGGTAGTGGGACTGGTAGTAGTGGTAGTAATATTTGTAGTAGTAGCAGTAGTTGAAGTAATAGTAGCAGTAGCATTGCAGTAGCAGCACCAGCACCACCAGCATTGTCAGTAGAAGTAGTTGTTGTAGTACTAGTAGCTGCAGCAGTAATAATAGCACTACTAGAGTAGTAGTCAAAAATCAGTCATTGGTGCTTGATTGTTGCGAGTATGGTCGTTTGGGTTCACGCTATTTTACACCCACGTGTAAGTGTTCAAGTCACATTAAGATGTTTATTCGGCTGAAATTCCATGCAATAAACACATTTTTTCTTCTGGTTCTAAGCTCAGGATGGAAGCCCCTATTTTTTTTTTTATATGCTATTATCTATAATAGAGACAAGGAGTTTAACTTCGTTTGCCGTAAAACTATACCATCTTTACTGTAAACTAGGGTCGACTTCGATCGCTCACTTTAGTCTGGAAACGGAAGTTGTAATACGCATGTTTGGTAGGGTAAGTGATGGAATGCGCTTTAGCTTGGATCGGTTATTTAAAAATACATTATACTAACTATTTTGCGTATACTCTCTCAAAACAAGAACATCATTCAGTACCAAATTACATGGGAATACCAGGAAATATCGACGATTTTCGAGCACACTTTCGAGTAACAAGACATGTATTCGATATATTGCTTGAAATGACAGTGCTGTTTAGTTAAGCTTGGAACTTCATGTACATTTCCTGAATAATTTTACTTCAAGTTCAACTAATTTTCCTGTGCCTGCTATCAAATAAATCATGTTTTACTGAGAGATTTCTGACTGTTTCTTAAAAAAATCATGTAAGAAGACTTAATTAATCATTTAATAAATATTTGAGGCTCGCTCTGTAAAAAGAGATTTTAATGCATGTACATAGTGTTGTCCCAGATTAGGCTGTGTAGTCCGCACAGGCTTATCAGGTGCGATACTTTCTGCTATAACTGGATTTTCGCTTATAGAAAAATACGACAAAAGCGGAAAGTGTCTCCCTGATTAGTGTGGACTGAACATGCAATCTGGTAAAACAATTTAGGCGCATGCATTAATTAGATTATAGCCGTCTAAATACTCTTTACTTTTGATTCATGACACAGTTACATGTTATAATTTATGATTTGACCATTTTAAAAGATGCATATTTTATTGTACTGGGTTGAGCGATACTTTTATTTTAATAATGTGTCCACTCAACATTCTTTCAGTTATGTTTTGCTGTGTTATATAATTATAAAATAATAAATAAAATTTTAACAACTAGCTTCTCTTTTCTTCATGTGATTTATTTATATATTTTAAACCAGAAGAAAAACAAAATCCATAACATAATGAACGCAAAACATGATACCCTATATTCACGGAACAAAACTATGTTTGACAAAATTTAGAATCAAGGTTCCCAATTTTCAAAAATTTTCCAGATCAAATTATTTCCAAGTTCCATCAATTATTTATCTATGAATAAACAACACTTGTATCATCTATATGTAAGGCTATTACAATAAATGGTTGTTAATAGACTGATAAACAATTGAAAAAGTTACATAATCTACAGATTATAGAGCATTGTGCTTTGATTTCATTGTTCATGGAATAAGAACCAATCTCATAATTATGATGTGCAGCTCGCACTCAACATTGCCAAAGGCAGATAATACCTAAAAGAAATAACAATTCCAGTTCATGTTATTGACTCTTGATGAAAAATCTGGAAAATGAATAGCATGCAATGTTTATGCAGTTATTTGCTACTGCTGCTACTGCTGCTGCTACTACTACTACTGCTACTACTGCTACTACAACTACTACTGCTGCTACTACTGCTACTACTGCTACTGCAGCTACTCCTGCTACTGCTGCTACTACTGCTACTACTGCTACTGCTGTTACTGCTGCTACTGCTGGTACTGCTGCTGCTACTGCTGCTACTACTGCTACTGCTCACACATCTTCAACAACTATTACTACTACTACTATTACTACAAACAGCTGCTGCTACTGCTGCTGTTGCTGCTGATGCTACTGCTGCTACTGCTGCTGCTGCTACTGCTGCTTCTATTGCTGCTGCTACTGCTGCTACTGCTGCTGCTGCTACTGCTGCTGTTGCTACTGCTGCTACTGCTGCTGCTGCTACTACTGCTGCTGCTGCTTCTCCTGCTGCTGATACTGATGCTGCTGCTTATGCTGCTACTGATTCTACTGCAGCTACTACTGCTACTACAACAACTACTACTACTGCTACTGCTGCTGCTGCTACTGATGCTGCTGCTACTGATGCTGCTGCTACTGCTGCTTCTGCCTCTACTGCAGCTACAACTACTACTACAACAACTACTTATACTGCTACTGCTGCTGCTACTGCCGCTACTGCTGATTCTGCTACTGCTACTGCTGCTACTGTTGCTACTGATGCTGCTGTTACTGCTTCTACTGCAGCTACTACTTCTACTACTACTACTACTACAACTACTAATACTGTTACTACTGCTACTCCTGCTACTGCTGCTACTGCTGCTACTGCTGCTACTGCGGCTGCTGCTACTCCTGCTGCTGCTACTGCTGCTTCTGCTGCTACACCTGCTGCAGATACTGATGCTGCTGCTAATTCAGCTACTGCTTCTACTGCAGCTACTACTACTACTACAACAACTACTACTACTGATACTGCTGCTGCTGCTACTGATGCTGCTGCTACTGCTGCTACTGCTGCTCCTACTCCTGAGGCTGATACCGATGCTGCTGCTTATGCTGCTACTGCTTCTACTGCAGCTTCTACTACTAATACAACAACTACTACTACGCTACTGCTGCTGCTGCTACCGCTACTACTACTACTACTACTACTAAAACTACTTCTTCTACTACTACTACTACTACTTCTACTACTACTACTACTACTACTGCTACTACTAGTACTGCTACTACTACTACTACTGCTGCTACTTCTGCTACAACTTCTACTACTGCTACTACTGCTACTACTGCATCTGCTGCTACTGCTGTTACTCCTGCTACAGCTGCTACTGCTACTACTGCTGCTACTGCTGCTACTGCTGCTACTGCTGCTGCTCCTGCTACCGCTACTACTACTACTGCTACTACCATAACTTCTACTACTACTACTACTACTACTTCTACTACTACTACTACTACTACTACTGCTTCTACTAGTACTGCTACTACTACTACTACTACTGCTGCTACTTCTGCTACTACTGCTACTACTGCTACTATTGGTTCTGCTGCTACTGCTGTTACTCCTGCAAAAGCTGCTACTTCTACTACTGCTGATACTGCTGCTGCTGCTGCTACAGCTTCGACTGCAACTACTACTACTATTACAACAACTACAACTACTGCAACTGGTGGTGGTGTTGCAACTGCTACTACACTGCTCTTGCTACTATTACTACTCCTGATTATGCTACTATTAGAACTACTACTACCACTACCAAAAGTCCCACTACCACTACCACTACTACCAGTCTCACTAACACTACCGCTTCTACTTCTACTACTACTTCTACTACTACTACTACTACTACTACTACTACTACTACTACTACTACTACTACTACTACTACTACTACTGCTACAATTACTTTTACTACTACTACTATTACAAATACTACTACCACTACTACCAGTCCCACTACCACTACTACCAGTCTCACTACCACTACTACCAGTCTAACTACCACTACCGCTACTACTATCACTACTACTACTACTACTACTACTACTACTACTACTTCTACTACTACTACTACTACTACTACTACTACTACTACTACTACTACTACTACTACTACTACTACTACTACTACTACTGCTACTACTACTACTGCTACTACTACTACTGCTACTACTGCAGCTACTTTTGCTACTACTGCTACTGCTGCTACTCCTTCTACTGCTGTTACTCCTGCTACTGCTGCTACTGCTACTACTTCTGCTACTGCTGTTGCTGCTACTGCTGCTGCTGCTACTGCTGCTGCTGCCACTGATGCTGCTGCTACTGCTTCTACTGTAGCTACTACTGCTACTACAACAACTACTATTACTGCTACTGCTGCTGCTACTGCCGCTACTGCTGATACTGCTACTGCTACTGCTGCTAATGTTGCTACTGATGCTGCTGTTTCTGCTTTTACTGCAGCTACTACTACTACTACTACAACAACTACTAATACTGTTACTACTGATATTCCTGCTACTGCTGCTACTCCTGCTACTGCCGCTACTGCTGCTACTGCTACTGCTGCTACTGCTGCTACTTCTGCTGCTGATACTGCTGCTGCTTCTAATGCTGCTACTGCTTCTACGGCAGATACTACTACAACTACAACAACTACTACTACTACTACTGCTGCTGCTGCTACTGATGCTGCTGCTGCTGCTACTGCTGCTTCTGCTTCTACTGCAGCTACTACTACTATGACTACCACTACTAATACTGCTACTGCTGCTGCTACTGCCGCTACTGCTGATACTGCTACTGCTGCTACTGTTGCTACTGATGCTGCTGCTTCTGCTTCTACGGCAGCTACTACTACTACTACTACGACAACTACTACTACTGCTACTGCTGCTGCTACTGCCGCTACTGCTGATACTGCTACTGCTGCTGCTGCTACTGCTTCTACTGCAGCTACTACTACTACTACTGCTACTCCTTCTACTGCTACTGCTGCTGCTGCTGCAACTTCTGCTACTACTGCTATTGCTGCTACTCCTTCTACTGCTGCTACTGCCGTTACTCCTGCTACTGCTGCTACTGCTACTTCTGCTGCTACTGCTGTTGCTGCTACTGCTGCTGCTTCTACTGCTGCTTCTGCTACTAATGCTGCTGCTACTGCTTCTACTTCAGCTACTACTACTACTACTACAACTACTAATACTGTTACTACTGCTACTGCTGCTACTGCTGCTACTACTGCTGCAGCTGCTGCTACTACGCTGCTACTGCTGCTGCTGCTGCTACTGCTGCTGCTGCTGCTACTGCTGCTGCTGCTACTGTTGCTGCTGCTGCTGCTGTTATTGCTGCTACTAGATGCCGCTATTTTTACTTTAGCTGAAAAAGTTACTATAACACCTTGCTTTCAGATGAAAAAAATTACTCCCACACCGGTCGACACACGACATTCTCTCGATGCTCTCTCGACGCGCGACAAATCAGTCGACAGTCAAGATTTTCTTCGATTTTTTTTTTCGAAAACCCAGCGCGATATGCGACACTGAAATATTAACTGTCGACTGATTTGTCGCGCGTCGAGGGAGCGTCGAGAGAATGTCGCGAGAATATCGTGTGTCGACCTCGAAGGTCGATACGCGACACTCAACCTCGCCCTATCCGGATTCCGTAGTATTTAGTAGTGTTTAACGTGAATTAGATCACCGGCAAAAGCACAGCAATACACATGTTTATTCAGTGGAAGCCCATACTGCACGTTTAAGTTTAAATAGCTTATTTCTTTTACATTTGCTTATATTAGAAGTGATATTTAAATATTCGAATGACCGTCAAATCGAATTATCGAATAATTTCGCCATTCCTAAAAGCTTTAGATGTGTATTTGTTTCGAAGTTTTTGGAGGTCCTTTTGCACCAGACGCTGCATAATGTGCGGAGCCGGAGTGTCCCAGCACTTCTACATAATTCAATTACTAGACGCACTAAAGTTGGAACCAACTTTAAAATAATTCCTTCAAATACAGCTACAGATCAATACCTGTCTGGGTGAGACTTCCACGGGTTCCTTAAAGACAATCCACTGGACACTTTCATAGAGGGGCGGAGTTGTTAGGGAGCCCTCGTACGTCCAGTAGTCGTCGAAGAAGTCTGCAATATCGACGTAACGTGTGAGAAAAAACGTCATTTTGCAGTAACTGACTTACACCGCATCTATGATTTTACCGATATTAGTTGTTTACGAATTATATCAATGTTCGTACTACCAGAAATAGGAGTTTGTATATAATGTTAAACACAAATACCAGTAAATTGATAATAGAAGAACAGATATATGTGCACTACAAGACAAAAAGGGCAAGGAATGGAGTAAGAAAAAGAAAAAAGATGAACAAGACAAGGATAAAGGCGATAATGATGCAAAAGAAAAAATATTTCTTAGAGATGGAAGATATGAGGAAGAAAGATGAGGAAGAGAAGACAGACAGTCCAAATTAAGAAACAGAAGTTACAAAAAAAGAGAATAGGTTAAGAGTGGGAAGATATGAGCCTCGTTCTGGAAAAATTGAACTTGCTACATGTGCGTTAGGTGTCGTTCCAGATGAGCACAGGCTACTCAGGGACGACACTTTCAGACTAGACTGAATTTTCTTTTAGAAGATACTTTATTAAACGAAAATTTAAATAAAAGCGGAAATTGTTATCCTTGATAAGCTTGTTCAGATTTATATGGGACGAAACTTATCGCACAGACATAAAGCCAGGTTTTCTTACACCGCGGTTCGTATATAGATAGGGTGAGGTGATGGTAAGGTCTTATGTTAAGGAATATGTGAAAGGGAAGGGAAAAGACAAAGGAAACACAAAACATTCCCATGTGAATACGCCTGGTACGGATGTCTTGTGCTAACCTGGCAACAGGTCGATGGGGTCGAGGGAGCTGGGGATGGTCACCATGCTACCAGGTTGAATCAACCTGTCTACGTTGTTCGACACGACGGAGAAAAAGGGATGCTCCTCGCCAGACTGAAATTTTGTGGAGAAAGCATCAATAAACACCGGCGCGCTTGGAAAATGCTTGAATTTTTGAAACGGCATGTAACAAAAATGACAATATCATTTTAGTGATACGTTTTTTCTAATATTATTAAATCACCTCAATAAATAAATTAAAAAAAAAACAACAACAATCATAACGCGTATATTGTTCATGTGTGTCCCGGTTTATTAAATTATTTTTAATATTCTTAATAAAAGATCCACTACCGCTCTCAACATTTTTAAGCGCCATTTGACATTCATAGAAAGTATTATTATTTTTTTACAAATGTGGGTTTCATGAGAAAGATTCCTATCCTTTTTATAGATACACTTGCACACTGAATATACAGACATAAGCGCGCTTTTTTGCCGACCACCACATCGGCTTCTCGGACGCTTCCTGTCACCTTGATCATAATCCCGAGAACGGCGAGTCCGTCTATTATGTTCACAGCCTCCGCGAAGCTGCCATACTTTGTGTTCCAGTGGACGAGGTGAAGCTGCAATGGAGAACCGGGTGATTGACGAACATATTGTGTGATCGCATATTTTTACGAGAACCATGCCAATGCCAAGAAACCATATTATAACGTTTAAGTTAACAATTTAATCAAATAATTGTGCAATGCTAAGCTGGGCCCGCACATAAGCTATATACACACACAACTTCAGCGGTAATATCTCCAAACTCAAGTTCTTTTGCATTTGTTGTTTTTGTCCAATGTTTAATAGCAGTTACCTCGTCCTTGTTACAACGGACTTACAATACATCCCAAAGCTTAAAGCTAATCTGCTGATAATTTACAAATACACAACATTTCAAAACAACGCCCAGCATCCAGTGTGTTTTTTCACCATTTTGACTAAAATGAGGAAATAAGTATTGTTGTTATTTTACTTAAAATGCTTCATATTCAAAATAGAAGTGTTTTCAGTATTATTTTTACTAACGTTGATCTTATATGGCTGGATGGGAGATGAACAACATGTTGAAATAATATATATATATATATATTGGTTATTTTTTTGGAAACCTTAAGTTGGGAATTTTTAGGTCCCATTTGGGAAAAATATTATTTTTTTCCATCGGGAATGGGGACGAATACCGGACCCGACTTTAAATGAAAACAAACCCACTTCAAACCAAAACACAGCAAGAAAATGCACATCAAGTTATTGAGCGGAAACATTTGTTTTTAATTTGTTTTTAGTAAAGTAAACTGACCATTTACAAAATTGATCAAAAGTCTATGCCAACCGTGGTATACATTTAACATACATACATCTCGGCACAATATATCTAACTTAACTCTTTCTATTTAAGGTAACAGCTATCTTGACCTTAGCCAGACTGGCCCCAAATTAACTCCCTTCATATGTCTGCATATAAGCTACCTTGTACCTATACACACATTCAGTGCTAATAACTCTATCTAACTAACGTAATTGAGCGGAAATCATTTGCATATCATGTAAACTATGTACGGTATAGAGTGGGATGCCCTCGACCCACAAAAAACTATTCACGAGTATAATAAAATGTTTAACGGTTAAAATAAATTTGACTGACAACCACCTGACAACCACCTGTTTGCTGTTCTATTATTTGTAACTGTGACCTATGACCTATGGCCTATGGCATAAAGCCAACTGGACAAATATTTAATACTAAGAAAAAGGCCTGTATGTTAACTTAAAATATGCAACATTTCATTAACATCTGTCTATGCAAACTTAAACGCAATGCTGGACATCGTCCGTCCGTCGCCAGACATTACCCAATTCAACAAAAACCTTGTTTAAATATCACCCAACTTACAATAAGCATAATTATACAAAACAGAAAGTGGCAGATAAGTGCTTTATTAAAGCCACGCAACACATACACAAAGTAATTCAGCCAACTTATTGTTAGTTGGTTTTAAGTACGTTAACAGTAGTATTGATACAACCCAGGTGTGACTGTAGCATTTATCTTTTTCATGGACTGCAAAGTTGTCCCTACTGGCTACATTATGAAAAAGTTTCAAGCCCAATAATGATTAGTTAAGAATTAAGATTCGTGCCCGTGATATCATATGTCGGAGAGTATATAATTCGATATTTAAGTTACTGTTTTTATTTCTATTTCGGTCTTGTGCTTATTTACATGATCATGTTTTCGAAGTTAACATATAAATTCAAATTATTAACGCCACAGTAATATGTCCTGGTTTCAAATATGTTTTATCACTGTACATGCTTCGTAAATGTATTTTACGTATTCATCGAAGACTTTTTGAAACAACCGGTTTCACAGGTGTACCTCAGCTGTGAACTGCTTCCCGTCAATCGTATGCTCCGATCCCCGGGTTTCGTCTGCTCCCCAGTGCAGGTGGTACTGTGCCAACCTGAAGTGCTGGTTGTCAAGCGGACCACCGGTCAAAACTGGGGTTAGAAGGTAGGACAGTTTGAAACATCAATGAGATAATAAGCATCAACATGACCATTGATTATATTATATTCTGTGTATACAAAGCATTCGTGAGTGGCATGTCAGAACATAAAATGTTTATGAAATAAGTAATATATGTACAATACCCACAGACCAATAACACAAGCTAAAGTCCCAATTTTTATATAAAAAACGAAACGAGCTCACTTAAGTTGAGTGAAACATTCCCCATATAAGTTGGATACGTTAGCATGGCTACGCGCTTACATCCGGGCTTGGTGATCTGACACTCTATGCTGTGCCCGTTGTTCTTCAGCTTGACCTCGTCTTCCGGTGTGTAGGCGATGCTAAGGAAGGTGAGAGCAGAGTCGTATGTCGCATTTCGCGAAACGCTATTGATCGGCGATTGACGGCGGCCCCAAACGGCGATCGGATAATGATTTTGCCAGTTATTGGGTCCTGTGTTGGAAAGTAAATTGGGGCGTGAAATATTAAAAATGTACGAACTCCCACAAAAAGTTGCTGACAGATGAAAAGTAACATTTATTTTTTAAAGGAAGCAAATTTCGGTTACGGGCCGCTTTGTGCGAAAATTAAACCATATGCATGTTATATCGAAATTATATGAAAGAATATTGTGTACACACTCAAAAAAAAAACAATTTTATAGAAGACATTTAGAATTTAAGAAAACATATTAACTGTGTCTTTGCGACGACTATAAACATGCATAGTGTGTTGAAGAAATATATGTTAGAAAACATACCATTTTCCTCCGTGTATCCCCAGTCTGCAATTAGACACAATCAAAATAATAATAAATATATATTAAGGTCCAATCTCTAGAAACAATAGACGGTTTTACAATGCGCATTGCATGGTGACTAACGTTGACAATAATTTAAAAAGGGATGCATGTTTGATTAGTCCAATATTAGTTCTGGCTACCATAACTTTAAATGTCGCTTTTTATGATTTTTGACTGGCGCGACTTTATAATTATGGACCAACCCCATTGGGAAAGTCAACCAGAAATTCCCGAAAAGTTGACAGTTAACAAAGACCGGTCCAAAACAGCTTTTAAATGCAGTTATTGGCCCAAATCAACCACTTGATCGGAAAGATTGACATTTTTCACATTTAACTTATATATTCTTTCACAAAATACTATCTTAAACATTTAAAATGTATCTATTCTGCTCTTACATATGGAGAAAAACAGCGATGTGACAGACTTTCTTGAAATGCGAATCTTCCGAGATTTCACGGTCATATGACGTTATTTCTATTTTTTAGTAACATCCCATGTGCTCAAGTTTTTCAAATTCAGAATGACATTTCCTGGTTTTTTAGATTATTATGGCCTGTTTTGTAAACAAATAGTAGTGTGAATACAAACTCAAAGTAAATAT
>NC_068360.1:4021933-4096933 GCF_020536995.1 Dreissena polymorpha
GCTTTTATTAAATTTGCCGTAGCTTTCGACCTCTCGGTCTTCTTCAGCGGCGTTTATTTGTGAATAAGCATATCATCTTTAGCGGAAGTGACGTTATATTATCGCACGTTACATTGCGCGCCAATTTTAGTCTTTTGTGCTTAGTCCATATGGTTTGAACGTCCTCAGTTTGCGCTTCCAAAGTTGTTCGATGGTCTTCCGGTACTCGTCGGTTCCATTTAATTTTTCGAGTCCCATGACCCGGAAGTCTGCGACGCTGGCCGTTTGTGTAGAAGTGCTCGGCTACCGGGTCGTTGTGTCGAGTCCGTATGCGGGACAGGTTAAGAAGATGTCGCTGGTACAGGGTATCTCCCGTTTCTCCTACGTATACGAAGGTCTTACACCGTTCGCAGTGAACAGCGTAGACTACATTGGTGGATTTGCAGGTGACCTCGTTCCGCACATTGTAGCTTTTGCCGGTGGTGTCGCTGAACTTTTCAGCCTCCATCATGTATGGACAGATTGCGCACCTCTGTGCCCCACAAGGTCCGCTCCTGTTGTGAACTCGGAAAAAACATCCGGTTGTGCTTTTTATAAACCAATATGTCTTGAAGGTTGCAGTCTCTTCTGAATGCTGCTAACGGGGGTTCAGAAAAAAAGTTTACAAATTCTTCGTATCCGCAACCCAAGTCCTTACGCTAAAGATCTTTTACTGCTAGGGGGGTGGCATGAGTCTTTGCGTATGTAGAGCTGTTTGTCCGTGGGCTTTACATATAGATCTGTGTAGATATGACCATTTCGCATCCGTACGGTTGTATCTAGAAAAAACAATACTATGCGAACTATACCAAGGTCTACTTGAATATTTTCGTGTATTGAATTGGCATGTATGGTAAAAGCCTCAAGTTCAAGCGCGGTACCTATCCATATTCAAAAGCCATCATCTACAAACCTCTTATAAAATGCCGGTACTTTATAAGCTGTCATGAGTTGTTCGTCCCACTTCCGCATATAGCTACACGCAAAGTTTTTTCCCAGTTTTGAGCCGATCGCCACTCCATCTGTGTGTACGTAGTTGTTTTCATTTAGACTGAAATTGTTGTTTTCCAAAACTGTCGTGATTACGTTAATCATATCATTAGTTGAAGTGACTAGCGCGTTTAATGCTTCCCTGCAAGCTTCTAACCCTTCTCTTTTGGGTATGGATGGATACAGTTTCCTGACGTCAAAACAAAATAGTAGACAATTGTCTTCCGGCAGTGGTTCTTTGACTTCTTTGAGTTTCTGAACAAAGTCCGTAGTGTCTCTAATGTAATTCGGCGAGGACTCCACATATTCATTTAATTCGTGCTCGGCTAATTCGGCTAATTTCTCTGTAGCTGTATTTATCCCGCTCACTATTGTGCGTAAAGGTGCGTCTGCTTTATGTATCTTCGGATTTCCTTTGAGCTTACCCGCTTGTGGGTATCTTGGTATCAAATACTGTTTCATATCACCAGAGATACTGCCTTGTCGGTGAGGTCTATTTACGAGCAATTTCACATTCTTCATACTTTGTTTACTTGCATCGCCTTCAGTAGATATGTATGCCTCGTCTTCACTCATTTCGTGTTTCAGTGACTCTATGTAAACTTGTTTATCTAGTATTACTATGCCAGATTCCTTGTCTGCCGGTCTGATGATAATTGAATCATTATGTAACAGTTCATGACATGCTTTGTTTTCATGCTTGTCTAGATTTAATATGCAAGTCTTCCTCAAATTTGAGATGATATCATTCTTTACCAGTTCAACATTAAGGTCGAGGCTTGGGTCCCTCCCCGTGTTTGAGTAAATGTGCTTTTTGGTTTAACTCGGAACTTATCGATTATTCCCTGTTTCATATTTTGGTTGCTTTCAGTGTCCGCAAAGTACTCCTGTAATCGCATTCTGCGTTCCCACTCCCCAAGGTCAGCAAGCAATTTCACCTTATCGATACTCTTACGACTTGGGATGAATTTAAGGCCCTTTTCAAGGAGATTTTGTTCATCGTCGGTGAGTACGTGTTTTGATAGGTTAGTCACTGAAGATTTTGTCTCATCGGATTTTTTTCGTAACGATTCTTGCGGTGATATTTGGGGTTTATTCTCCTTCAGCTACTTTGCTTTGAACGCTTTTGTGTCACTGGGTCGTTTCACATTCGGTTTTGCATTGGCAGCGTTCTGTTTTTTCAAGTAAATTACAGGTTCGGTAGGCTTTCCTTCAAACCAATCATACACGTGAGTATCAATATCATGGGTTGTATGCTGTCTACCGTCGACGCTAGCTTCTAGTACACTGAAATGGCTGTTTTCTAAAAATAACCTCAGCGAGCGGTCTACATTAATTGAGGGCTCAATTTGATCTTCAAATTTCAGCCACTCTGTGAATTTTCGGTCTGTTGAGACATGGATGCTAATTTGGTTGTGATCTGATGCGGCTTTTAGCTCGGCCTCCGTTGCCCATGACGATAACCTTCCATTTGTATATCTCTGTGCGCTTAGGTGTGCGTGTATATCACCGTCTACCAGTTGGTTCTACTTATGGGAGTTCTTATACATATATTGAGTAAGGTCTTCTCTCAATGATTCGTGATACATTTGAGATCCATACAGGAAATAGCTTAAACATCTGTAAAAACAATTACCGTCTTTTGCAATGCTAATTATCTTGTAGGTTTGGACATCCTCGTGTTTATTGATCTGTGATTTTAGCTGTTGTATTTTTTTTAATTTACGCAGTTTGTTCTCTTATGTTCGTTCAACATACCAATTGACTTCTTTTCATTACTATCTAGCATAGAATAGCACGAGAAACGTGATATACGGTATAGGATGCAACAAGTGCGAGTGTGTTGTGTATGTTGGGGAGACGGAGAGGCAAATCCAAGAGCGCATGAGTGAACACTTGCGAGACGTCCGCCTGCATATAGAAAAGCCCATCACTACCCACTTCGATTCGAGCCACTGCGATAACAATATGTACTTCTCGGTCCTGGAGACGCTAAATATCGCTGGACGCCAAGAGCGTGTAATTAGAGCAGCGTTGTGGATAAAGAGACTAAAACTATGAAACCGTTCAGATGTAATGTAAAAGACAGTGTTTTCAAGTCGGCAACATTAATAGACAGCATATAATGCTTATAATAAATAATAACATTTATGTTTATTTTATAAACATTATAAATGTTATGTATATGTATATTGTGAACATATGTATGTGTATATGTATATGTGTATATGTGTGTATGTGTATATGTATGTGTATATATATATATATATATATATATATATATATATATATATATATATATATATATATATATATATATATATATATATATATATATATATATATATATATATATATATATATATATATATATATATGTATATATCTATGTTTGTGTGTATGCATGTATGTGTATGTGTATATATATGTATATACATGTGTATATGCGTATATGTGGGTATATGTGTATAATATCTATATAATAATATATACACAGCGTATAATTCATAATATGTAGCGACTTCCGAGTATTGGCGCGTAACGTCATGTTCACGTCGTGTAACGTTACGTCATTTATTTATATTTTTGTATTTACTTCCGTTATGATCGACAGAAGAAAACGCTATGTAAAATTGTCTTAATAATCGAAGAAGGCTTAATACTGAAGAAGGCCTTTGGCCGAAATATTTAATAAAAGAGTAAATGTATGACGTTACAATAGTTTTATCTAAACTCTTTAAGGACATGTAGGACGTGGTGTTTTTAACAGTAAACTATGTGTTAAACACGTATTTTGGAGTGTGCGTTTATCATGCATAAATGTATATTTCGATAGGAATACAATAAAAAAGTGTGGTTTAAACTAAGTTTCGGTAAATACATGGAAGATAGAAGTGGAAGTGCATATCGTTTAAACATTTTTATTATACACATCGGATTAAAGTTGTCAACTTAATTGTTATAAAAATTGGATTAACGATGGCATTAAGGTAAGCGTTTCGGAAACCTGTGTTTTTTCCGGTTCGAACGTTTACACGTTTATTGACATAAACATTATTCATACGCGTCTTAAATAAACTATGGCGTACCGTTTTAGTCATTGTTTTGGTCAGTTTTGTTAAAGTTAAAAATACATTTGTTAACTGTTTTCGTTAGTTGCTGTATATAATAAAAAGAATATTACGCTAGTCAATTGTTCCAAGAGTTTGTATCACTCTCGTGGCTTGTGCTATTTCGCATCACACTCGAGGCTCCGACTCTCGTGTTATACGTCATCACACAAGCCACTCGAGTGATTCAAACTCTTGGAACAATTGACTAGCGGAATATGCCGTATATATCTATGTTACCATACCAAATCAAGCGTTGAACATTTTGCTATTTCTATGAGGAACACTGATTTTTATGGGTAATCCTTATTTTACGAAATATTTTACGAAATATCGGTTGATTTTGAGTGTTTATAGTCACATTTGCACTGTGAGTGAGAAGGCTTTCTGCCGATGAACTATTTCATGTTTCAATTGAACGCTGATACATATCACAGAGTCACTGGCCTAATAAAACTATTATATATATATTATTGTTTTATCCACTTCTAGACGACCTCTCGGCAGCTTGGCTCAGTTTGAATAATTCGTAAATAATGTTTTGATTTAAAAAAAAATCTCTTAAAATCCAGCATAAAATACATTTGTACTTTAGCATTGTGCAAGATATTTAAACGACAAGGTAAACATACCTTAATTGAAAGCTTAAATTATTGACTGTTTATATCCCTAATGTATGCTATTTTGCGAAGTAATCATGTGTTTACGTGTATATCAACCAAACATTGCTATCAAAACACCCGGTTGGCGTTTAAATGGCGCATACACTGTGAAGCCGTAAATATGGCATCAACAATAGGAATTTTACCGTGCTCTGTCAACCGTCAATCATCTTTGACAAAGTTTCTAATGTTTGCAAACACATTTGGGACATGATATTATGTATTGAGACAGTTATTTTAATAAACGCAAGTTTTTAATGGAAATTCATTTCGAAATCCCACTACCGGGTATACAGTTTTTGGACTTATACGAACAGCTTATTACACTATACATATATATATATATATATATATATATATATATATATATATATATATATATATATATATATATATATAGTGTAATTAGCTGTTCGTATAAGGCCATATATTCGAATAATTTAATATAATACTGATAATATAGTAAGCCAAAAATTAACTACATATCATTGTGTACTCTTCTTAAAAAATGTATTTTAATCCAAATTGCTATTAAAGTCTTAAAGATAGCTGTTGATTTGAAAAATCAATTGATGTTTATATAATTCCTTTCTAATGACATAAAAGTTGAACTCATTATACAGTCGAGAACTTATGCAATGATATCATTTAGCTTCATTGAGTTTAAGATCCAGGAAATTTAAATACATTTCCTAACTTTGATATCCTGCTCTTTCTAATAAGTGTGGTATTTTGTTTTTATTACGTTGCATAGTTACACAAAAATAACTTCACCTTGCCCAAAAGAAGAAGCATACACATATGCCATATTCTCAAATAGAATTCAGAGAATCCTGTCAAATTTTGTCATAAAGTTATTAGCTCTTTATATAAATGGTGCCTGTACCTATTTAGAAAAATAAAACAACATAAAGAGTTAAAGGATAAAAACGAAACATAAACATGAATTCAACAATATCTATTCTTCATCGAACACACGTTTTTATAATACTACAAACAATACGTGTTAACAAAAAAATGCTTTCTTAAATTTACAATGACACTCAATTTGGGTAGTTAACAAACATTGTTGAACAAATAGTTGCATTGTATCACTATGAGCTTCGTTGTATAATAAGACTTATGTTGTTAAAAGATGAATAAAATATTATAATGTGTAATCTAAACGTATGTATGCGTCAAATTAATACACGTTGTTTCATTGAAAGGAGGCCCTGACGTGTCTCCCTTTAAGTGGTTGGGGAGGCCGGAAGTTGTCCTGCATGGGGTTGCCGTCTGAATCAATGAGACTCCGAAGAGCGTCCAGCTGAAAGGCAGATTAAAGTGATTAATTTCTAGAGAAAACAAAGAAACTTAAACGACTCGCTTTAATGTTGTTTTCAAACCATTGTCTTAGTTCGCAACTGTGATCAAAAGCAATGCATTGGTTTATTATAAAACAATGTGAAATATAAGTTGCAAATACCATCTGTTATTGATCCTTTAACCATTAAAGTTTTGAGGTTCAAAACGGTATTTTGAATGTTTTAGAACATGGGGGTTTATTGAAAGAAAACTTAATTTCTCAGTCAGATCGTATGATAAGATATAAATATATGTGTGCATGCGTGTGTGCATGGACCAAAACTACATCTAGTGAAAATTGGGTGATACGCTATGGAACTCGATACCGTATTGAAAATCGTCTCGAACACATTTTTACTGAACTTAAATTGAATGTTCTTATGGATATGGATTTCATGTCGGGTCGCGATAATCCTGACCACGACTTTAAAGGTTCCTATGTATTTACCAGCAGCGCTTATCTAGCAAACACACACCATTTAATGAGAATGTTGCTTATTCGATTTTTTTCTAGTGCTTCACTCCATATCATGCATGATTACCGTATGCTCAAACACAGTATCACGCCCATTGCATAATTTTAAATCAGATTACGTCGAGATCTTAAGATGTTAATCAGCAATATACGACCGCGCTTATGTGGATTAACCGCTATACGTGAACAATTGCATGGTCTGTGTGTCCTTATAAGGAACAAATGTTTAATAAAACAAAATGTAAAACTGATAACAGTATCGCACAAACTATCGACAGTCATCAGTATGCTTGAAACGTTCCTTAATACTTAATATAATTATGTAGATATTTCAAATCATTCCGTAATAAGTATTGTTTAACGTGATGTAGATCACCGGCAAAGGCAGAGCAATACACATGTTTATTCAGTGGAAGTCCATACCGCACGTTTGAAGTTTAAATAGCTTATTTTTTACATTTGCTTATATTCGAATTGATATTTAAATATTCGATTTACCATCAAATCGAATCATCGAATAGTTTCGCCAATCGTAAAAGCTTTAGATGTGTATTTGTTTCGAAGTTTTGAAGGTCCTTTGGCACCTGAGTCTGCATAATGTGCGGAGCCGGAGTGTCCCAGCACTTCTACATAATTAACTTACTAGACTCACTAAAGTTGGAACCAACTTTAAAAGTATTCCTTCAAATACAGCTATAGATCATTCATACCTGATTGGAAGAGAACGCCACGGCTTCTTTGAAGACAATCCACTGGACACTTTCATAGAGGGGCGGTGTTGTGAGAGAGCCCTCGTACGTCCAGTAGTCGTCGATGTTGGCTGTAATATCGACGTTACATAACATGTGAGATATAACATCATTTTACAGTAACTGACTTACACCGCAACTATGATTCTTCCGATATTAGTTGTGTACGAATTACATCAATGTTCATTCTTCCAGAAATAGGAGTTTATATATGATGTTAAACACAAATACGATTAAAATAATAATACTAATAAGAAGAACAGATATATGATCACTACAAGATTAAAAGGGCAAGGAATCGGAGCAAGAAGAGAAAAAAAGATCAACAAGACACAGATAAAGGCGATAAGGATTCAAATTAAAAATATTTCTTAGAGATGGAAGATAAGAAAGAGAAGACAGATATTCGGAATTAATAAACAGAACTTACAAAAATCGGGAATAAGTTAAGAACGGTAAGATGAGCCTCGTATTGGGAGAACTGGACTTGCTACATGTGCGTAAGGTGTCGTTTCAGATGAGCCCGTGCAGTTCGCACAGGCTAATCGGGGACGACACTTTCCGTCTACACTGACTTTTCTGTAAGAAGAGACTTTTTTAAACGAAAAATGAAATAAGAGCTGAGTTGTCGTCCTTGATAAGCTTGTGCAGACTAATATGGGACGAAACTTCGCGCATGTAGGCATAAAGCCAGGTTTTCTTAGAACCCGGTTCATATATAGATAGGGTGAGGTAATGATGTGGTCTAATGTAAAGGAATATGTGAAAGGGAAGGGAAAAGATAAAGGAAACACAAAACATTCCAATGTGAATACGCCTGGTGCGAATGTCGTGTGCTCACCTGGCAACAGGTCGATAGGGTCGAGGGAGCTGGGGATGGTCACCATGCTACCGGGTTGAATCAAACCGTATACGTTGTCCGACACGACGGAGAAGAAGGGATGCTCCTCGCCAGACTGAAATTTTTGTGGAGAAAGCGTCAATGAACACCGGCACGCTTGGAAAATGCTTGAATTTTCACAACTGCATGAAACGAAAATGACAATATAATTAAAGTGATACGTTTTTTTAGTATTATTAAACCACTTCAATTAATAAATTTAAAAGAAAAACAAGCATAACGCGCATGTCGTTCATGTGTGACCCGGTTTATTAAATTAGTTTTAATATTCTTGAATGAGATATATTACCACTCTCAACATTTTTTAAGAGACATTGAACATTCCTAACAAAGTGTGTTTTTTTTTCACAAATGTGGGTTTCATGAGCAAGATTCCTATTATTATCAAAGATATTCTTGCAGACTCAATATAAAGATAAAAACGCGCTTTAATTTCCGACCACCACACCGGCTAGTCGGGCGCTTCCTGCCACCTGGATCATAATGCCGAGAACGGCGAGTCCGTCGCTCATGTTCGCAGCCTCCGCGAAGCTGTCATACTTAGTGTTCCAGTGGACGAGGTGAAGCTGCAATGGAGAACCGGGGAATGGACGAACATATTGTGTGGTTGCATATTTTAAGGAGAGTCATGCCAATGCCACAATACCATATTTTAGCGTTCAAGTAATTTAATAAAATAATTGTGCAATATCACGCTAGGTCCGCATATAAGCTACATGCACACACAATATCAGCAGTAACCTGAAGTTATTGAGCGGAAACAAGTGTTTTTTCGTAGCGTAAACATTCCATAGACTCAATTGATCAAAAGTCTATCCTTACTATGGTATACATTAATTAAATTTTAACCTACATACTTTTTACCACAATATCTCTTACTTAAAGGCTCTATATAGGTGAAGATCCGTAATTATTTACCGATTTTTAAATATTTTTTCCGTATTTTATATATAAAGGTTATCAAAAAACAATATGTATATGTTATTGGACATTACCAAAAAATATGAGCAATACAACTTGTATTGAGCTCAAAATACAGTGTCCTCCAAGTCAATCGTGTTTACAAACAATCAGTTTATTTACATCGCTGTTTACTCGGGAAAGTGAAAGTGAAAGTGACTCAGGTCACTAAAAATATATCGTTGATTGTCATTGTTTTCCGGTATTACTCACAAAGTATGTCTCTTCTTATAATGGTCAAAACGTTTGTAGTGATCTCATTAGTTACTTTTTGCTGGTAAAAAGTTGTTTTAAATAGAATTAAAAGTGAATGTTCTTTTGGCTATTTTAGCATACGTCACCGCGTTGGGGCTACACATCACGTTAGTTGCAAAGTTGTAAACATTTCGTCCAATTATGAAACGGGTATATCTTCAATACTTCTTGACAACGTTGCACCCCAGCTGTGTTATTAGCCTTTTTTATGCAAGGGTAACTGAAATCCGGTAAAAATTAGGCAAGTTTATATGCATAATAATTGGATTTGACACCTTTATAGGGCCTTTAACTCAAGTTACTTTTCAGAAACCGTTCTTCTATTTAAAGTAACAGTTATCTTAGCCTTAGCCAGACCGGCCCAGCATTAACTCCCTTCATATGTCTGCATATAAGCTACCATGTACCTATACACAAAAATTCAGTGTAAATAACTCTATATAAACTTACGTTAATGAGCGGAATCATTTGTATATTTTTAGTTATAATGGCTATGACCTTTAACTTACTTACTGTTAATGTGATTTCATTAACATTTTAGACTGGAAACCACCTGTTTGCTGTTCTTCTATTATTTGTTACAGTAACCTATGACCTTGAACCAACTGACAAAATAGCTCATACAAAGACAGGTATCTAGGTTAACTTGAAATATGCAACATTTCATCAAAAAATTTCTTTACAAACTAGCATTATTGACCTGAACCCAACTGCTGGACACCGTCCGGCCGGCCGCCCGACACTACCCAATCCAACAAAATAACTGGTTAAAATACCACCCAACTTACAATAAGCTATACAAAAGAGAAAATGACAGATTATTAAAAGGTATTTAAGCCACGCAAATCATACGAGTTATTCAGCAAAATAATTGTTAGTTAGTCTGAGTATGTTAACAGTTTTATTTTGGAAAAAGCTTCAAGCCCAATCATGATTAGTTAAGAATTAAGATTCTTGACGAGATATTTCCGCGAGAATAAAATTCGATTTTAAAATTACTGATTTTATTTCTATGTCGCCCCTATGCTTATTTACATTGTCGTGTTTTCGAGTTAAAATGTATATTCATGTTATTAACGCCACGGTAAAATTTTCTGGTTTCAAATATGTTTAACTACTGCATAATTTTGGAAAATGTATCCTCAGTATTCATCGCAGACTTTTTCGATAAAACCGGTTTCACATGTGTACCTCTGCGGCGAACTGCTTTCCGTCAATCGTATGCTCCGATCCCCGTGTGTCGTCTGCTCCCCAGTGCAGATGGAACTGTGCCAACGTGAATTCTTGGTTGCCAAGGGGACCACCAGTCAAATCTGGGGTAAGAAGGTAGGACAATTACAAACGCTAATAAGTTAATATCTGCATCAACATGCACATTGATTACATTATTTTATTTGTAAATATAACACTTCGTGCACGACATGTGAGAATATAACATGTGTATGTAACAAGTTATATATGTACAGTTACCAAATGCCAATCACACAAACCATAGTCCCAATTTTTATATAACACAAAAACGAAAGGAACCCACTAAAGTTGAGTGAAACATTCCCCATATAAGATGGATACGTTAACATGGCTACGTGCTTACACCCGGTCTTGGTGATCTGACACTCAATGCTGTGTCCGTTATTCTTCAGCTCAACCTCGTCTTCCGGTGTGTAGGCGATGCTAAGGAAGGTGAGATCAGAGTCGTACTTCGCATTTCGCGAAACGATATTGATCGGTGATTGACGGCGGCCCTTCACGGCGATCGGATAATTCTTTTGCCAGGTATGGGGCCCTGTGTTAAAAAGTAAATTGGGGCGTGAACTATTAAAAATGCACGAACTCCACGAAAAAATGCTGACAGATGAAAAGAAACATTTTTTTTAAGGAAGCAATTTTCGGTTACGGGTCGCTTTATATGAAAATTAAACCATATGCATGTCATATGGCAATTGTATGAAAGAATATTGTGTACACACTAAAAAAATACAATCTTATAGAAGACATTTAGAATTTAAGAAATATAATAACTGTGTCTATAAGACGACTATAAACATGTATCGTTTGTTAAAGAGAAACATGTTAGACAACATACCATTTTCCTCCGTGTATCCCCAGTCTGAAATTAGAAACCATCAAAATAATAATATGGCTGTTTTAAGGTTCAATCTCGAGAAACAATAAACGGTTTTACAATGCACATTGCATGTTGACTAACGTTTACAATAATTTAAAAAGGAGGTTTGTTTGATCAGTCTAATCTTAGTCAGACATATGTATCCGACTCCTCGCAACAACGTTAAACTGCTGATAAATGAAATGTAGCGACATGTATGTCAGAATTGAATCTAAATAACGCGTATATTATCTGATCAAGACTTAGCATATTAAATCCATGCACCATAATATCACATTAAAAAATATTTTGTAAAATATAGCAAGAAAAAACGGTCACCATTACTATTATGCGATACAATGTGATTTTTTTTAAACAACAACACGAAACTACTACAGGAATGATTTATTTTTGTTGCGCTATACTGTCTTAAATACATATGACCTCCTTTTAAGGTAATATATTCGCCAAAATGAGCCCAGTTTGACAAATATTTTATCGGGCTTTTCTTCCAGACCATAAAGGCGTTCACCTCTTCAAATGCATCTAATTAAACACGATTGACTGACCTTGGTGAAATCCATATTCGTACGCAAATGTAGGTAACATTACTAACCTTTGAGTAAATATATTCTATGAGGACATTACGGGGCTGCGATAAATTACATATCCAATAGTAATATTACCTCTGTTGTATCGCAAGAAAACAACATACGCTATCAAATTCCTAATGTTCTGACTACAGATCCAAATACAGATAAAAATACTTTCAAGCACATCCTAAACAATATATATATATACATATATATATATTATATATATATTAGCGCTGCTTTAGAAATAAAAGCAATTGGTTTAATTGGCATAAAGTTCACATATTTTGTTGTTGTTGTTGTATTATTGTATTTATCAATTTGTGTACTACTGTTTACTGTTACTAAATATAACTAATATTTATAATCCTAAGTACACCTTAAAGAAGTATTTTGATTTTATTAAAAAAAATTGAACATGATGACGAAGATTATAATTATATTTATAATTACCAGACGCCCAAACTCTGCCGGAAACATGCATATGCACTAAAATCTGAAAAAAGAGATACATTATTTTTTTAACAAACTGTCTCTAAGAAAACGCATCGCAAAAATGGTACGCGTAGTAGTAGTTGTAGTAGTAGTACAAGTAGTAGTAGTACAAGTAGTAGTAGTAGTAGTAGTAGTAGTAGTAGTAGTAGTAGTAGTAGTAGTAGTAGTAGTAGAAGTAGTAGTAGTAGTAGTAGTACTAGTAGAAGTTGTAGTAGTAGTAGTAGTAGTAGTAGTAGTAGTAGTAGTAGTAGTAGTAGTAGTAGTAGTAGTTGTGGTAGTAGTAGTAGTAGTAGTAGTAGAAGTAGTAGTAGTTGTACTAGAAGTAGTAGTAGTAGTAGTAGTAGTAGTAGTAGTAGTAGCAGTAGTAGTAGTAGTAGTAGTAGTAGTAGTAGTAGTAGTAGTAGTAGTAGTAGTAGTAGTAGTAGTAGTAGTAGTAGTAGTAGTAGTAGTAGTAGTAGTAGTAGTAGTAGTAGTAGTAGTTGTTGTTGTTGTTGTAGTAGTAGAAGAAGCAGTAGAAGTAGTAGTAGAAGTAGTAGTAGTTACCAGGTGTATTTAAAATTACTTACCAGGTACGTTGACAACTTCATTCCCAATTGTTCGTTGACTTGTGGCTTAAACATAAATGTTCTCCACATTTATACTATCCCTCGGCTCTGAAGTAATACATTCACATACAGTACTACGGAATACAGTTAGGGTCATCGTGGTTACACATTAAAATCCAGAGGGCGACATAGAGAATAACAGGTTACTGTTCCATCGTTTTGTAATATATCTGGCGAGGCTTAGAATAATATAACGGCAAGGCTTGCCAAGCCGTTATTTTATTCGTGCCGAGCCTGATATATTACAATACGATGGGACAGTAACCTGTTTTTCTGTTAATCATACCACAATTTTCTAAAAATCTGCAAACCAATCCATTTTTTATATTTAAAATGTACGGATCCCCGCTGATTTTGCTGATCCGTCTTTTACACGTTGACATACATGTAGCAACGGCGTTCGAAAAGACGACACGGATAATCGCTTATTTTAAACATCGTTTAGAGATTAAAAATTGTTTGCACTACGAACGGGAAGAGTACACCCCATTTAATTATACACGTCTTGAATTGTAGATCAGGAATGGACTGCAGCGACAAATTTAATCGAAGAACACACTTCACCGAATAGTTTGGAGACGCCATTTTGAGATGTGTATTGAAATTGACATTTTGATGATGGTGTCAATATTGACATAAGCGTGTTAAATCGTTTGTTTAAATAGTAAAGGATTAGCATACAGTAATCATTTATCTTGACTTTCTGTGCAAAACTTGCGAGTGCAATGACTATATCGATATTTAAGATTTATTGTCCCATTGATGACGTCATTAAATTCTGTAGTTCGGGCGGTGGTGATTTAAAAAAATGTTTTTGTGATTTATGAATTTAAACTAGAATAATATATGTACGTTTTTGGTATCAAATTGTTTGTTTTGTTGAACCTGATTCATGTTACTAGAAATTGTTGACTTTATTGCAAATCCCACGTTACTCCAAACATTGACTGATATAAGAACTTCCTGTTGACCATGATATAAAAAATATATCAGGCAACGTTATATCAGGCAGATATCAATGCGGTGGTATGATAAAATGCGATTGTGCGATAGTACGATGGCGACAATGCGACAACGCGACAGTACGATGACGACAATACGACAGTTCGACAATACGATGGCGATAATGCGATAGTACGATGGCGACAGTACGATAGTACGATGGCGACAATGCGATACTACGCTTGCGAATGCGATAGTCGCCATCGTACTATCGCGTTATCGTACTGTCGTCATCGCATTATCGCACTGTTGCCATCGTACTATCGCACTGTCGCCATCGTATTGTCGCACTGTCGCATTGTCGTCATCGTACTGTCGCATTGTCGTGTATCGCCTTCCGGTACACATGCCTACATCGTATTTTTTCCTAGATGGAACCACTTTTAAAAATACTTTACAGTTCGGCATACCTTACATCAATACCCACAATACATACAATTCTATAACTTAAGAAGAATTTGATTTCATTATATCTGTAACCTCTTTCAAAGTACATCTTTATAGTCATCTATTTTGTTTCTGCAATAAGAATAGTTTGTGTACCGGAAGGCGATAGTCGACAATTCGATAGTACGATGGCGACTATGCGACAGGCGATAGTGCGATAATACGATGACGACATTGCGATAATACGATGGCGACAATATGACAGTACGATGATGACAATGCGACTGTGCGACAATACGATGGCGACAGTGCGAAAGTACGATGGCGACAATTCAATAATACGATGACGACAGTTCGACTATCGCATTGTCGACATCGTTCTAGAGCATTGTCGCCATCGTACTATTGCATTATCCCCATCGTACTATCGCGTTGTCGCCATCGTACTAACGCACTATCGCATTGTCGCCCTCTGGATTTTAATGCGTAACCACGATGGCACTAACGGTATTCCGTACATACAGTAAAGTGCAATAGGTGTATTAGTAAAAGTTCTGTGTCGATATTTCTGAATAAATTATCGCTTGATTAAACGATAATTGTCGTACATTATATGCACACATTACTTGTACCTGCAAAGACCGCCTAGAGCCTGAAAAAACTGTTTTGCCACAGATTTGTTACATGTGATACTATGTTGGTCGGAAACACGTGTTTTGCTAGCTTCACATCACGGTTCATAATTATACATTGTTTGACAAAAAATGTCAAATATATAAATATTTATGAACATATTATATAACGTAAGGATTCAATTTTATTGAGATTTTCGACTTTTGTTTAAATAGCTTACTATTTTCGCCATTGATGTTCATGCGTAGAAAGCAATGGTGTTTACAAAGCCAGCCACTGACACAGAAGGGTCTTTCCAGAAACGCACGACGCGATGATATGCGTACTTTCGCCAACTTTATAATATGCATCGATTTCTTATTATTTACTGTTCAAGTGCAATGACACAAAATTTAAAAACTACCAAGTTGGATTTAACAAGTTGATTATATGTAACAACATGTAATTAAACTATCGTTTTACACGACATTGATGGCTATATAAGTGTATCATGGCGGTTGTTTTAAAATATTATCAATGGAAGCATTTGTCTGTCTTAAAAATCATATTCTATCTGGTCGTATCTCATTGTAAAACCAATTCTCAACTTCATTGCAAATTCAAATGTTTCAGCATTGAAATAGAGATCCCAGATGACGCTCAGCTCATTAGTAACATAAACTGATGTATCTAATGATATGGTTTCCCAATGTACTGACTGATGTTGTTTTTCAAATCGAACGATGGTTTAAATTTGCATAGTCATAAAATATCATCGTGCTTGAATATGGCTGCAAAATGTTTGAACATATCAATAAAAAATAGCATGAGTAAGAAACAGTGGAAGATCTTACGTACACATATGTAAACAGGATTAAAACGTGTTATTACTTACTTTAGTTATTGATGAAATTCCAAAAAAAACAAAACTCTTTTTCATATATATATATATATATATATATATATATATATATATATATATATATATATATATATATATATATATATACATGTAATGTTTTTAATAGTAGTTTTTCTCCTATATTCTTTATCAATTGAGTCGCGTTCCTGAGAAAGCTTGGTATACTGCATGTGCGTAAAGTGTCGTCCCAGACTAGCCTGTGCAATCCGCACACTCACAGGCTAATCAGGGACGATACTTACCGCCTAAATTGGATTTTTGCTAAGAAGAGACTTTATTTCAACGAAAAATGTCATCAAAACGGAAAGTGTCGTTCCTGATTAGCCTGTGCGGATTGCACAGGCTAATCGGGGACGACACTTTACACTCATGCAGTATGCCCAGTTTTCTCAGAACGCGACTCAATTAGGCAAGCGCATCTTCACTTCTATTATGTTTAAAACATGCTGATGGTGCGTTAGATATTGCCTCAAAATATGGAAGAAATGACAGATAGAGTGCCTCAAAATATGGAAGAAATGACAGATAGAGTGCCTCAAAATATGGAAGAAATGACAGATAGAGTGCCTCAAAATATGGAAGAAATGACAGATAGAGTGCCTCCAAACCGGGTTTTCTGGAGATTCTGGAGATTATTATAAGAAATAGAATAGAAATAAAGAAAGCGTTAGGCAAAGAAGGATGTGTACTTTCGACTTAAATATAGTCCGCCTCATTCTCATAAGAACTACTTCGTGCTTCCGACGCTGCCCGAAGCCAATGTCGCGTTCGCTCGTATATGTTCGGATATCGTCACGTAAAATTCGAATGGAATATATTGTCACAGAACAAATAAAAACGAGCATTTTGTATCTCGTTAAATCTACATTACCATACCACATCTAGCTTTGAAACTTTGGCTTTTGCTATAAGGAACACTGATTTGTATATTTTATCTTTATTGTACGAACAATTTTACGAAATATTGGTTGATTTTGAGTGTTTTTGGGGGCTTTAAATTCCATGAAGAAATAATATAGTTATTGGAAAATCTGTACCATGTGTGAAAAGGCTTACTCGCAATTAACTCTTATCATGTTTCCGTTAAACGCTGATACATATCACAGAGTCACTGACTTTAAACATCTATATGTATTAACGTTTTATCCACTTCTATCTAAAAAGCTGTCATAAATATCGATGTTTTCAATCATGATTCACTTGTTTTCTACGTGCGACATCATGTCCATTGGACTCAACCGGGCGTACACGCTGAAATCGTGCGTGATATCGTCAGATAACGGATGGCCGCGAGATAAAACAAGGGTTCCCATAGTATTTATAGGAGAGGTATTTTGTTTCGCTGTTCGTGAACAGAAATCGGTTATCAACATTCTACCCTGTAATTTGCTGTCGGCTTAGCGCGGTACACAATTCCGCAATAAAATCGCATACCTTTCCGGGTCGTCACATAATGCAGCCTCAGGTGAGGAAGGACCTCATGAACGTCCAAATACACACTTGGTCAAAATGCAGATAATATATTGTCCCATAGGCACATTTCCACTAGTACGTGTACGTGCTTACATATAGTATTTGGAGACACTATATCAGCTCTTCATTATTGTGTCGCAGTGACTCTTGTGTAGCTGTTGTTGAGTCATTCCAGCAAATATACACGACGACGTTCACATTGCACGATGAAACATCAATATTGAACCGAAAAGAGACTTCACGTCAACGGCATTATCATTTACACAATGATCATTATCATTGTCTGACATTAGTTTGTATTCAGTTGACGTATATGCCAGATGGGCCGGTTGTTAACATGTACAATGTTCACATGTCACTATAATAAACAGTTTACTTACTTACTTTCTTACTTACCAGATTTAACATTCAACCATAACACTATTGTTATGCAGGAACCCTATATCAATTTGGAAAACATGTATATATAGGATCTGGCATGAGTTGTCATGTCATACCATATTTTATTAAACGAGTTCAGGAATGTTGTTAGTAAGCGAGCCTTTGGCGAGCTTACTAACGAATTCCTGGACGAGTTTAATAAAATATGGTATGACACGACAACGATTGTCAGATCTTTTTTATCACATGCTTTTAAATGCGCAAATTAAATAATTTTTTACGCAAACATAAAACCCCGAAAGTTGTTTACATTTCGTGACGTCATTTGACGTTGCAACGTCATTTCAGCAAAATAACAAAATGCGATTGGTCAATCGAACGAAAATAAGCAAATGAAAACGCTTAAACATTATATTACACATGTGTAAGATAAAAAAATATGTAATGGATATATTACATGGGAAACAGGGTATGGCATGTGATAAATATTTATAATGTATATTAGTTATCAGATACTTTGAAAACAGCCTGTACCCGGATAAACCCAACGCAATTCGACGAACGTATAGCAGTTCAAACATGACGGCGGGAAATGACGACGGCAAAATATTGCTTTTAATTAATGCTTATGTTACTTTAATCGTTGACTTTAACGTTATTATCATAAAACAATAGACCCATCGTTTGCGTATCTTTTATGTAATCATAAAACAATTCCGCGAATATCGTTTCCAGGATTGCGGCGGAAAGACGGCTTAACCTTTTATTTTAATTGTCTTACTGTATATGTGTTTTGTTGTAATATCTGTAGCAATGGGTCGTATAAGTATTTGTTTCAACTTATATGGCGTCGTTACATTGCGTAAACATTGTGTTGTAACATAAAATAACTAGGAACATTATCAGATATTAAAGTGATATTATGGGCATTTTTAAATGTTGTATTGAGTTGAAAACAATTCACAGGTCAAAAGAAATTGTTAAAATGTGGTGACTGACTAATTATCTTCAACTTATCTTGCTACCAGTTGTTTATAAAAAATATATATTATGTTCGATATTTTAAATGACTGGAAAGTCCTCTAAGCCGAAATGATCCGTACAACAAAATGGTGCCTTTTGTGTCGAATGAACTAATCTGCACTAAAACTAAATTTAGATTCACATCGTAAATCGAATTAGTTCTGTCGTCAGTTGTCAAAACGAAAGTACGGTTGATATTCAGATGCATTATTTTTCTCTTTCCGGGATATTGTTTTAGTATGTTGATGCTGCATTAACAAATATAAGTGTATATGAAGTTAAAACACCAAAAATAGACAACGGTTGCGATAGACACCTGTAAACTGTTAGATCTCCATAAGATCAGTTTAAGATATAATAATTTATTTGTAAAAAAAACAACAACAATTTAACACATTCTTAAGAGTCTTAAGTGACCATATAATTTCGCTGTTTTTCAGCATATATATACTATAAGAAAGGCTCATTTATAGTTTGTTTTATCACACTTCTTATTCAAACAAATGACATTCAAAGTGAATGCTATGAGAACATGGAAATCTAAGTACCGATCGAGATAATGGTTGATAAAACCCGAACGCAATGACTAATTGAAACGGAAGATCTGACAAAAGCTAAAAAAGTGATACCGACTTATAAAGATCTTTATTTGGGCTGAAAACAAATATGGATAATTACACGATTTTCTTTGTACTGTAAATACAATAGTGTAGCTTATTTTTTCGTCAATGAATGGCAATTTATTTTAGTTAAAATACGGTTTTTAATCATTAATTAATAACTGCAACGAGTTGAATAAGGAGCTTTCTGAGTAACCATACTGATGTAAAATCTATATGAAAATTAAGATTACTTCAATGATATAAATGTCACTTAATGCAACCAGTAAAATAATTATCATCCCATATACCAAACGGCATATGATTTCCAAACGAATGCTACAATAGGAAGATAGATGCTCTAGCCGACGTAAACCAGCGTTTTCTTTATTTCGATGAATGTCATGCTGTGTAATACCTATTAATATCTTAAACACGCACACAAAATGCAAGACATTTATTATAAAATTTACAAATTTTGGATTGCGTTAGGTATTTATCCATATTTGGTTCGTGTTTAGTCGTCGCTGTTTTCGACTTGTGTTAGGTTTGCAAACCACTACACAATATAATCAGTATTTAATGGTTATAAACATTAATATAAGACTTTCACACGTTTAAATTTGTGAAGATGTTGATTATTCTAATGAATTTTACCATTAAGGAACAGCGGTATGTTAAGTGACTGTGAGTTAAAACGTCATACAACACTTCATACAACAGGACATTATAGCTATAAAATGTGTTATGATAATACTCATAATAAGTATGATGGAACCCATTAAAAAAATGCATACTTCGACCAAGTGTCCGCTATTATGGAACTTTGTTCGCGTCTTGGAACTGCGTAAGGCTTATGCGGGTACAGGTCATGAATACTTGTGAAATAATACTGATATGTATTGCCATATTAGTTTTCAAGTTGAACTATTTTGAATTCCAATAATCAGCCTATAAAACTTATCGTTGCTAAATTAAAAGTAACAAAATGACGTCGCGAGTAGGCCTTGATATGTATCTGGCGGAATAAGATAAACCTGATCTATAATCAACACTTATCTATTATTCTATGTATCCCACTTTTTATTCAGTAAACCTTTTATTTAAACAAAATTAGTTTAACTGGATGATTTCGCTGGATTTATGACGTCATTTCGTGTCGTGGTTTAATGCAGAAATTTAATCAGCGGGGCTTTAATCAACCGAATTTGCTGTAAAAGTGGAATAAAATAGAATCCATAATTTAAAAAAGACAACTTGTTTCAAATTTACGCGCACTTACTTATTTTGTCAACCGGATCTAAACAATACCGTCCCGAACGAACGATTACTTTTGTTCGCCCTGAGGTACAAAAATACCAAATATGATCGATTATCTAGCTTCTTTTGCAAACTGTTACCTTATAAAGTAGTGACCGTACAAACTATAAACTAGTTGATCTCCTGCTGTCGATCATGTGAACGTGATCAACCGTCAGTACGTATTCCTACGCGCCGATTAACATATTCTAGTATTTGACCTTTGAAATGTATTGTCTTTTATTGGGGAGGCGGAAAACTACAACGGGCGAGGCATGGTCAGGGGTGATAACCCCAAAAAAGGGTTAGGGTAAGGGTTAGGATTAGGGGTCGGGTTAGGGTTAGGGTTGGGTTTAGGCTAACCCAAACCCTAACCCGACCCCTAACACTAACACAAACCCTAACCCTAACCCTCTAACCCCCCTTGCGCAATACCATACCATGCCTCGCCCGTTGTAGTTTTCCGCCTCCCCTTTTATTGAGACGCATCATGATTGTTATCGTTAAGATAATACATCTTCCTATTTTGTTTCTTCTTTAAAATATATTACAGAACCAGCTTTCCGTATTTTTATTTCTTTCACTGGATTACTCAATTCATGACGCATCTCGTGTGACGTCATTTCCATGACATACTATTTTAATCTATGGATTTTAGGGACAGCAGTTTTCCAAGTAACTATATCGAATATTTTTTAAGCATGAAATGAATCCGAAACGTATTTCGGATTGTATGTTTATCATACATAATTGTTAAAGGGGCCGTCCAACAGATTTTGGCATGTATTGAAACTTGTCATTAAATGCTTTATATTGATAAATTTAAACATTTTAACTTAAAATATCCAATAAAAAAAACACAAGAATACAATTTAAAAAAAGGAAAAAGAAGAAACCCTCAGCAGGGCTCGAACCACTGACCCCTGGAGTAAAAAGTCTCCCGCCTGTTCACTCGACCATCCTTGCTCATGCTTAGATATTATGTATTTTTTACCTAAATAAGCAATCCTCGTAGTATCCAAAAATAAAACGACAAGAACAGAACTTTCGAAATTCATCAATCGTTTCGCGTCGCACGACGCTTTACAATTTTCAGGTTTTCAAATCATCAAAAGATGCATATAGTAAATATTTACGAGCATGGTAAATGGTCAGTATTACTATTTCCTTAAAAATATAATAACTAAAACGAAAATTTGCGAATCTGAAACAACTTTTTTTTAATGTTGTCAATTTACCAAAACGTTAAATCTGTTGGACGGCCCCTTTAAATTAGGAATAAAATAAATCTCTCCGACAGGATTACGATTTCGTAAGTCATGTTTTAGGTCATCGTCGGATACCCCCGGTCTATTCATAACGTTACTCTCCATTCCTAAATGTATGAGCGGAGCGTAATCAGCAGCCGTGGGTATCCGACGATGGTTTTAGGTCAGAGCAGAGCATTCGATATAAACATCATAATGCTATCATAAAATAGTGTGGTTTAAAATTCATTTCGATAAAGGGATGGAAAAACATAAAATGGAAGTGCGTATCGTTTTAACTTTATGGTTATCAGCATTGGTTTAAAGTTGTCATTGAGATAAATATAATTGAGTTTTTGTTTTGCTTTTTTTCCCATTTCTAACAATAAAAATATCACATTCTCGATTTGTTTTCATTTTTTTCTCATAATTTCAAGCTGAAAGTATTTAAAGGGAACAGTTAAATGTGGAACGGTGTTTACGTGAGACAATTGGAAGTTATTCGATCGTCAAGAATGTTGTGTGCATGTAGGAGGCCCGACCAGAACATTATTATTTTGTAATGTAAAAATACTCAGTTATCATTATTTTTTGTCTTTCATGAAATATCTTAACAGCATAATTTAAAATATAGCAAGATTAATCAAATACAATAAAGTTTTACATATGTTCTTTTCTAAGCTTCACCAGATAAACTTTCTTAATCTCGGCTCCAACCATGTATTCTCTATATCAGCTCTACTGAATCGCCCAATCGGATCGGGCGACTTCAACGGAACAAAATTTCGTCCGCGATTATTTTTATCCAAATGAGATCAATTAAATTAAGACATAAATCAACGAAAGAATGGAAAATATTGAAAAGTAAACGTAGCCCATAATTGGGATCATACAAATGCAACTGAAACTGTACTGTGGATTAGATAGACATGATTGTTGACACTATTTGAGCTTTAACAGATATCATCAACAACAAAATGTATCGATAGTAAGCCTAAACGACAACTTACCTCAACGACGACGTTAGGCCTAATCCAATTTTTATAACAATAAAATAGCAACAACATGCACTTTCATTTTCTGTTCTTCCATCCTTGTATCTAAATTGATTTTTAATCAGACAATGTCTTTGGAAGGATTATATCGAATTCTAACCATTCTGACCATAAACACAAGTTACGAAATCGAATGACTGGTCAGAGCGTCTTATTATATTCGTATCGAATTTACCAATTTTGCACGACAAACACACAATTAGAAATACAAATTTGATCCGTTTGTTGCTTTAAACATATTTACGTGTTAAATAAACCACCACCTCTGAATTGTTTTCCTTCAAATCTAGTCTAGCTTAAAACTTGTGTGGTTCGTCACAGAAAATACGTCACACTAGATACGTCATAAATTGCGCATTCAATTGCATGAAGTACGGAAAGCTGTTTCTGTAATACGTTTTAGTGAAGGATCAAAAGAGGATGGTGTGAAATATAAACGATAAAACACGGCAAAGCTGGGTCGGACGTGAATAATCGGCCAAAGCCGCATAATAGCCCTCGGACTATAGGCCCTCGTGCCGTCATGTCGGCACCCATTCTTGTATAGAATGAATTCATAAACAGCACGTGAGCCCATGACATGCCTACGATCGAATCAGGTCTATCATTTCATTCCTTTGTAACGATATTTAATTCAATACCGTTCAAGTGTATTTTACAAACACAGAAAAAATATCTTTAAAAACTATTTTCGTCGTTTGATATTATTTTGATGCTCACAAAACAGGTAAATTAACGTCGAAAAAAATGCATAGTTTAAACAATATAACTAAAAGGCTTAACCAGAATTATTAATACGAAATGATAGGATCACAAAATAGTTGGGTTCATCATGCATGTATATTTAAGATTTGTGACCGAACGTATTGTATATGTTTATATTGTATATACCGTATATATAGGATCTGGCACGAGTTGTCATATCATAGATCTCTCTACCATATTTTATTAAACGAGTTCAGGAATAGTGTTAGTAAGCGAACATTTGGCTAGCTTACTAACGAATTTCCTTGACGAGTTTAATAAAATATGGTATGAAATGACAACGAGTGTAAGATCTTTTTTATCACATGCTTCGAAATGAGCAAATTAATTAAATATTTACGCAAATATAATGATAAATCCCGAATATTGTTTACATTTCGAGACGCCATATGACGTTGCAACGTCATTTCAGAAAAATAACAAAATGCGATTGGTCAATCGAACGAAAATAAGCTAATGAAAACGCTTAAAAAGTATACTAAATGTGTAAGATAAAAATATTCGTAATGGTAATATAGCATCGGAAACAGGGTATGGCATGTGATAAATGTTTTATTTATGACTTTATATAATTGTGTTTTGTTGGTTAAATAATATAATGGGTAGAGCTACAGCCCCCATACTTCAAGCTTGAAAAATATAAGAAAGAAATTTAAAAAATCATAAGGCATTCTTAACCTGTCATCTCATTAAGATACGCAGCCGAAATTTTGGAGGACTGCTCTAAAATAAGCAAATGCAATATACGGAATGATTCATTTCGGTCTCCTTTCTCCAAGATTTTGCTAGGTGTTGATAAATTCCCGCAAAGGCTAATCAGAGACGACACTTACCGCGAAACAAAAAATATCATAAACGCGGAAAATGTCCGCGCAGGCTTATCTAGAAAGACACTTTACGCACATGCATTAAACCCACTTTTTCACTGAGCAAGGCCCATAAATGTGTTGTATGGACGTCTTTTTTTTTTAAATCACCATCAAAAAAGGAAAACAAAACAACATAAAAACCATCACGTTTGTAATAAAGACTAGTTTGCTTTTCGTTATTACTAATCATTATATGTAAATTGAAAAATGCAACATCACTAAAGTAAGTTCTTCGAGATAAATCCTTCTAATCTATTGTTTAAATATGGGTCATTAACATGTAGCAGGTCGCCAAAAGATATCCACTGGTTTTGATTTGGAATTAAAATACAAACTAAGCATCAACTTTAATAGCAGTGTATCTGCTTAAGTATTAATATACGTGTACATGCAACATTTAAATCATTTTACCGATTTTACTCATAATAGACAAGTGTTATTTCTGTCCTTCTTCCAAGAGGTTCTTTTCACATGTGTGTCGTTTGTTTTGTCAGCAATCCATTCTAATGGTCAAGCCCAAGTACACTATTGCCGGTAGAGCCCTGGTCAATCCCGGTTTGCTAAAGCCGGTCGACCGGCGAGAACCGGGATGATTCTTATTTTTTAACGCGGTCACACAATTTCCCGATGCCGCCCCGGTTGAAGCCGGCAAATTCTCGGTCAACCCCGGACTAGCTACGGTTTATCCCGGTGAAGCCCCGGCAGAGCCCCGGTTGTCGCCGGTAATGACCCGGTGGAGCCCCGGTGAAAACCGGCAGCGTCCCGGCAGATCCTCGGTATACCGTTACTTCTACGGCACGCGCCGGGGCTTTACCGGCATCAGACCCCGGCAGAATTACGGCAACGCCCCGGTTTAACCCCGGTCGTCGCCGGTAATGCCCAGGCGGAGCCCCGGTGAATGCCGGTGGCGTTCCGGCAGAGCGCCGGTTTACCTATGCACCGTAGCTTTACCGGGGCTCCACCGGGGCAACCCCGGCGACAACCGGGGATTGCCGTAGATCTGCTGGGGTCTGTATGGGCCCCGATGGAGCTACGGTGCCGTCCTGGTTGTTGCCGGTGCCATCCCGGTTGTAGCCTGTGCCGCGCCGGTCGTTGCCGGTGGCGCGCCGGTCTTTGCCGGTCCTTCCCGGTGACTCCCGGTTCATCCCGGAGGTAGTAAACATTTGAATACTTTCCCGGTGGAGCCCCGGTTGTTCCCGGTCGTCCCCGGTTAATCCCGGTCGTCCCCAGTGGAGCCCCGGTTCATCCCGGTAGAGCCCCATTTCATTCCAGTAGAGCCCGGATCACGCATCAGGGCTCCAACGGCATCCATAGGGAGACTGGACCTCAAGAACAGTCAGTCGCCCGGTCTAATGGTCAGTCAGTTACAGAAGCCCGATCGTATGGTCTGTCAGTACCCCGTTATAATGGTCATTCAGTTGAACATTGCCATTTCTAGTTGTCATTCAATAGCCAATTGTAAGGGTCAGTCAGTCGCACGGTTTTATGGTCAGTCAGTAGTCCGGGCTAATGGTCAGTCTGTTGGCCGTTCTAATGGTCAGTCAGTTGCCTGTTCTTATCATCAGTCAATATCCCGGTCGACTGGTCAATCAGTTACCTAGTTAATGGTCAGTCGGTTGTCCGAAATTAAGGTAAGTCAGTCGCCCGTTCTTATGGTCATTCCGTTACCCAGTCTAATGGTAATTCAGTTGTCCGTTCTAATGACAAGCAAGTTGCCTGTTCTAATTATCCTTCAGTTTTTTGGTATAAGGGTCAGCAATTAAGGGTCAGTTGCCTGTTCTAATGGTCAGTCAGTCGCCCTTTCTAATGGCCAGTCACTAGCCCGTTCTAATGGTCAGTCAGTCGGCCTTTCTAATTGTCAAACAGAAGTCCGTTCTAACGGTCAGTCAGTTGCCTGTTCTAATGGTAAGTCAATCGCCTTTTCTAATGGTCAGTCAGTAGTCCGTTCTAATGGTCAGTCAGTAGCCCGTTCAAATGGTCAGTCATTCGCCCTTTATAATGGTCAGTCAGTCGCCCGTTCTAATGGTAAGTAAGTAGCCCGAACTAATGGTCAGTCAGTCGCCTTGTCTAATGGTCAGTCAGTTGCCCGTTGTAATGGTCAGTCAGTAGCCCGTTCTAATGGTTAGTCAGCGGCCCGTTCTAATGATTAGTCAGCTGCCCGTTTTAATGGTCAGTCAGCAGCCCGTTCGTATGGTCAGTCTTTAACCCGTTCTAATGGTCAGTCAGTAGCCCGTTCTAATGGTCAGCCAGGCGCCCGCTCGTATGGTCAGTCCGTAGCCCGTTCTAATGGTCAGTCAGTCGCCTTTTCTTATGGTCAGTCAGTAGCCCGTTCTAATGGTCAGTCAGTAGCCCGTTCTAATGGTCAGCCAGTAGTCCGTTCGAATGGTCAGTCAGTAGCCAGTTCTAATGATCAGTCAGTAGTCCGTTCTAATGGTCAGTCTTTAACCCGCTCTATGATCAGCCAATAGCCCGGTCGATAAATCAGTCAGTTTTGTTTAATAAAACAATAAATGACAAAGATACAAATAAGACAAGCTCATAAGCACGCGCTCGCACATACATACACTTGAAAATCGTGACTGCTGTAAAAAGATTTCCACAAGAGGGCTCAGCAACCATTGAAACAAATACATTTTAAATATTCAATATTTCCTGGCTGCTGCAGATACAGTAGCTGATCGTAGCAAATAAAATGCAACCTGTTCAAAAGTTTGAAAGTGAAAGTGTGCCATGTTTAAATCAGGAATACTGTTAAACCTTAGCAATATGTATTGGCAAGTCAAGAAGGGCTGCAGGTTCTGATGTTTGAACTTAACATAAGGGTTTTGAGTTCAAGTAGTTTTATTCACTCACATCAAATGAAAAGAGATGCTTATAAACTGATGAACGCTTTGTTTATCTTTTTTTGTAAAACATTGCAGCAATTATTATGATTCGTTTTTTTTTATATTCTAGTAACAACGTTTTTTGAACTATGCTTCAATCATGTAATTGGTTCACCTTGTATAAATGGGCTACATGAAGTCCGAATAGAGCGCCAGTGACTCTGTGAGACACTTATGCAACAATAACGTGTGTGTTAAGCCTGAACATTTAAAATAGAGCCCCACTCAACCGCCATGGAACTACGCTTACTATCTATACACGCATTTACACATATAGGGGTTGATATTTATACACGCATTTACACATATAGTGGTTGATATTTATACACGCATTTACACATATAGGGGTTGATATTTATACACGCATTTACACATATAGGGGTTGATATTTATACACGCATTTACGCATATAGTGGTTGATATTTATACACGCATTTTCACATTTATGGGTTGATATTTTTACACGCATTTACACATATAGGGGTTGATATTTATACACGCATTTACACATATAGGGTATGATATTTATACACGCATTTACACATATAGTGGTTGATATTCATACACGCATTTTCACATTTATGGGTTGATATTTTTACACGCATTTACACATATAGGGGTTGATATTTATACACGCATTTACACATATAGGGGTTGATATTTATACACGCATTTACACATATAGGGGTTGATATTTATACACGCATTTACACATATAGGGGTTGATATTTTCCCGTGTGTTACCCTGGTCGATCTTCTGTCTTGGATAGAACATGACTATGGAAAAGAGCTGTCGTTTCATGTCAGTCACACGATACATAAACTGTTATTCCATATCCATCTAATCAGTGTTGTTTCGAACATTTGACCGTATTCACTGTCTCAAGTTTTCCTCCATGAGCGTGATTTAATATAAATATTCATTGTAATACGAAAATTTCATTTTGAACTAAACATAGGGTATGCGCGTTTCAGACATTAGCCAAGTTGATAAAAGAATACCTAAAATGAATATCTTGAACATTTACGTCCTAGGAACGGATCTATACATCAAAATATTGATTATTTCATATTATCCCGATGCCTGGTGGGAAGCGTAAGACCAATCGAGCAGCGCGGTATATTTTCGAATGAACTTACATAGGGTTAGTAAATTGGAAAAATTAAAATATTTCAAAGTCCAATTTGAAACAACTGTGAATTAACCTTGATAACAAAGGTATTGGCCTACATGTAGAAAAAATCCTGACAAATTTTCTTAAAAAATGAGCGAAATGTGGCTCCTTGAAGTAGAAGTTCGGGCAAAATGGGCCATGTTCAGGCATTTAGGGGAAAACACTGCTTTAATTGGCAAGTCACTACAATAATTAAAGGATTTATAAAAACTTACACATATCTTCCATAACCTCTCAGGAGGGTTTCTCCAGAAAACTATTTATTGTGGAGAAATTTGCGTTTTTAATGACCATGTTGGGAAAACATGGATACCAAAGGGAGAAGACTGGGCCACCTTATGTGAGCAGCGACTTTATCATTCTTTTTAGTGACAAAAATACTAATTTCCAGCCACATTTCGCTCATTTTTTAAGAAAATATGTCAGGATTCTTTCTTCATGTAGGCCAATACCTTTGTTATCAATGTTAATTCACAGTTGTTTCAAATTAGACTTTGAAATATTTTAATTGTTCCAATTTACTAACCCTATGTAAGTTCATTCGAAAATACACCGCGCTGCTCGATTGGTCTTACGCTGCTCACCAGGCATCGGGTTTCCTGGGGTGATATATGCAATTAACGAGCCATTTGCAAATTACGCATTGACACATTTAACTGGGCACATCACGTTATCGTATGTAAAGAATAATTTAAATATGCATCTTAAAGGTAGTTTCAAACAAACATACTTTGTCCATATACATTCAATTTAAACTACTAAACATAAGAAGCCACGACAAATGCAAAATGCGTAAGCAATTCGAAAGCAACTTAACTAGACGAAGAACACGTAATCCCTTAATTTTTGGTAAGTTGCATAAATTCTTGGCACATTTAGTGTGCACCTTATTGTTATTAACTACAGGCCTAAAGAAAATCAGTTTGTTTCAGAAGTATTGAGTCTCAACTCAACTAGTAAATCAGTAAATCATTCTAATGTTCGCTCAGTTGTCCAGTCAGTTACCTTTTCTAATTGTCATCCAATAGCCCATTATAATGGTCAGTCGGTCGCACGGTTAAATGGCCAGCATGTAGCCCGGGCTAATGGTCAGTCTGTACCCTCTCTAATTGTCAGGCAGTTGCCTGTTCTTATTATCAATCAATTTCCCGGTCTAGTGGTCAGTCAGTTATCCAGTTATTGGTCAGTCGGTAGCCCGATATTATGGTCATTATGTAATTTGCCTTAAAGTGCTGCAAGCAAATATAAAGATACACAAATTAGATGCCAAGACGATAAAAAAAAATTTAATGCAGTGTTGAGACACGAATTATCCCATGAAGGAAATACCAGGTTGTTTTAAATCGTTTGTTTGAACACTAATAGTGTATTTGTAAAACAACTAATCTAACCTGTCAAATGGAAATGGCGTCAGTATTAGATCGCATAGAGTAAATACAAAGGCTTACTTTTCGAAAAAAGAGATTTCAAAGTTGGTAGAACTATTTAAATACACTTTTAAAATATAGACGAAGACGTTGGAACAATGAAAGCCAACAAACAAAAGAAATTCAAAAATCGATTTTATTTTGAAGAAATTTATCAGGTTTTGCGAGAATTATTGAAAGAGATACCATTGAGTAATATGAACCAATGTGTTCAACAAGTTTAAACGAAAATTGCAATATCGAATCATATATTTCATGCATGTTAACTCCGTTATGCACATAATAACGTGAAATACTTTATTAAGAATGTACCTATGTATGTTTTTCAATGACAAGTAACACACAAATAGAAAGAAGCCTACATGTAAAATGGTTTTACACATAAAAACTCCAAATTGAACATACGAACAACCTTTCGATAAAAAATTTAAAACATTGATGTAAAAAAATAAAACGTGAGCTTAAAATACAAAAATAAAAATATTGAAAACATACAAAATAAAATATGAAACTATGTACCATTACACATACAAAAAATAATAGAGACATCAAGTCCCGTGCTGATGTGATATACATCCAACCACCCCTAAAACAATCGTGGCAAGAGCAGACAAGGCGCAATTCCGCTTGCATGCGGCATAGTACAATGCATATTTCCGCAAATAAACAAAGTAGATGACCGAAGATAAATTTGATGTTTTCATTAAATATGGGCTGCGCTCTGGGAAAATTGGGTTTAATGCATATGCGTACAGTTTCGTCCAAGATTAGCTTGTGCAGTCCGCACAGGCTAATCGGGGAGGACACATTCCGCTTTTATGATATTTTTCGTTTCAATAAAGTAAAAGATGCACAATTCAAAATTCTGGGCACTATAATCAGCATAGACCAGTTAACTCATATGATGTGCCTGAGGTCGTTATAAGTTGAAGGAAACGAGATACGTAACGGTTGCACGTAAACCTTAACCAGAAATGTTACGCAAAAAAGGAACATAACTCTGCTGAATTGTCACTGTTATTGCCCTTGGTCTGTGACCATATATCATGACCATGAACACACGTTTGAAGCTTAAATTTAATATTTTTATATGTTAAAGATACCCATAATATAAGGGGGAAAAAATCGGAACAATTCGATGTCTTACCACGGTCATTGCCCTCACAACGAACACATGTTTGAAGTTTCAGACCGTTGTAGTTTCAGAGATACCTTAACGCAACTCAAAGCTTAATCTGAGCATTACGCCGAGGAACGCGTGAGGAATAATAGCTTGATCAGTTAGATGTATGATAGAGCAAAACCATAACCTGATATACACACAAAAGAATACACAAGACTGTATTATATCAGTTTTCACCTTCTTTAAATTAACAGCGCTTGATATGTGTGTTGTATGTACAATTGTACAAACTTTATAACAGCCGTTGATTTCAAAGACATTTTTAGTACTTTAAAATAATGTCCATGTAAAACACACAAAAACATGAATTAATATAATAAAATACATGCAATTACATTCCTTTATATCAAAATAATCAAAACCATATTGCATTTTACGTGGTCAACTGTTCCCGTTACCCACGAATTTGTTAAATAAGAAGTTCTTATTTACAAATCGTACCTTAGGTAAAAAAAACACTGAGCGTGTTGCTTTTTAAAATTTAGTTCATTGTATTCTCGTAGATTTGTTTCGGAATAGGCATGCTTCACATCAGCCAAACAAAGTAAAGAGTTCTTATTAAAATAGATATAGTTATTTCAAACAAGTACAACAGGTAAACATATGATGGGATTTGGAGAACCATGACATGCTTCTTAGGATAACAAAATAAAGAGCAAGCCCTTATATCGATTGCGGTGCTTGTTAGTTGAAGGCATGACATGGAATTGCTACAATAATATGTGACATAATTATAATTTGCAAAAGAAGCAAACGCATGTCATAGTTATATAAAAAATCACACAATGAGGTAGCTAAAAGATATATATATATATATATATATATAAGTATAATCTGCCTATGTAAAACTGACAAAATTCGCGTTAAGGAAACAATACTGATTATCTCATTTGTTAAAATAATGAAATACAATCTACAAATGCATAGCGTGGTAAATTATTCTTAATGCAAAACAGAATTTTAATAGAGTAAGTGGTGCTAAGTTTATACTGTTACGACAAAAGTTCTTAGCCTTGAAAGTGTGTAAACATCTGTCGAAATGGTTTGTTAACTATTCATCAGTTTGGCATCATTGAATAACAAAGTCTTCGAGTCGGATCTGCTGACATTGGGGATTGAAACTCCCGAAACAGTATATTTCTTGATATTTATCTATCATTTTTGGCAAGGATCAAGATACCCTTTGATAGAGGATGACTTTTTTTAAGTCAAAACTTTGATGATTGTATTTGAAGCTTTCATTACAACTTATGAACTGAGTTTATTAATTGCACGCAAAATATTGTGAAGCAATTTTGAATGATATAATTAAGAAAAAAAAGACTTGCATCTATATTATTCGACATAAAACAGCTGAACATATACCTTTGATATGCGGCAGTAAAAAGTGTTAAAATGCAATACAAAAATGAGCAATAATTGTAAAAGAACAATCTTAAAACAATCACATATCTAATTCAGCTTAAATATGTAACAGTCATGTACATGTATAAACCAAATTATATGATTAAATTGAATATTTAAATCAATAATTTATACAGTAAATATAAAACAGGGCAATATAAAACGCACGTGGAACACATGCAAACGAATGCTGAAAATAACAACGAGTTATTATTCTTCTGGGGAAAAATATATATACAAGTTTAACGAACACAAAAATCTAGTACCACTAAAACTTAACAAGTACTCAGCTGTTTAATGCTTAAATCACGCTTTTACCCATTGCTAAAAAGAATTTCTGTAACAAATATTCTAAATATAGAAATTAATATATTAGACATCCCTAATTTTGGAAATAAATTGCTCCAATTTAGATGGATGGGAGAGTCCACTAGGCATAAATGGGTTAAGTTCGTCCCAGCGCTTGTGTAAGGCTGCTACATTATTTTGTATTGCGGCTTTGCTCTCCAATGGTAAGGTATAGTGTCCTACCTGCCGCTGTCGAAGGCAAGTACTTTACTTTGTTTTGCGACTTCGCTCTTTTGCGGTTAGGTTTAATGTCTTTCCTGAAACGAAATTATGTAAAGACCAAATACATGTAACAAATCAAGGCCAATTCTTAAGTTTCTTCGACTAAATTACGGGTGTTTATGACTGGTGTCGTTTCTTGTAGTCCATGTATTTTAATAAGGTATCGATGTTTAACGGAGACTAATATGCTACTACGAAAGTGGAAATGTTTCCAGAAGGACACGATAACCCCTACTTTGTTTTTGTCTTCAAACTGCACCTTTATTTAAAAACACGAAGTTTTATTGTATACATGTGTAATTTGACTTTTCAGCTCCAAGTATGCTATTAACGTATGAGATATGGCGACGGGTGTTACGCGCGAAACGTCGTTTTACGATGGCTGATATTTCTGCCAATGTGTTTTACAATACATCAATATGTGGCTCAGACTTTTGCACTGACGGACCCACAGACGGTCAGTGCGACCGCAAAATGCCGCCTTCTTCGAATGGAGGGTTAACGTGGCATAAAAACTAAAGCAAACGTAACTCATAAAATGTGCATTTTGTCAACTAAAATGCAGGGGCAAATAACTAAGAAATTGGCACAGGAACCGAAAATGTGTTCTTAATATTGATTACCGAATTATGTTGGTTAAATTGCTAGCAATATATCATAAAAGTAGACAATAATGCTACAACTATTAAAATGTCATTTGAGCCGCGTCATGCGAAAATGGGTATTATTCCATATTTGGCTATCGCGCAGTGTGGTACAGAGCTACGCTGACCGCTATAAAGTCACGCAAGCTTTCGTGACTTCATCAGCGGCTAATGTAGTTCCTTACAAGACTGCGCGATTGCCAAATATTGCATAAGACCCATTTTCGCATAACGCGGATCAATTGTGCTCATTTCAGAGTTCCCACTTACCTGAAGATGCGTCTTTCAAATACAGCAATAAGGTGAATAATATCGAGCCTAAAACAAAATATTATTATTTTAGCGTGCTTAATAACGATCATCTTAAAGTTCAGTTAACCCATGTATGCCTAGTGGATTATCCCATCCTTCTAAATTGGATCAATTTATTTCCACATTTAGGGATGTCTAGTATATTTATTTCTATATTTAGAATATTTCTTACAGAAATTCCTTTAAGCAAACAGCGCAGACCCTGAAGAGAGGCCGCATCATGCGGCGTCTCATTTGGGTCTACGCTGTTTGCCAAGACTTTTTTTCTAGACGCTAGGCATAAATGGGTTAAACTGTTGTGTTTTTTTCGGGGAATGAACTTGAGGTCTAATTCATTAACACGAACTCAGTATAGTTCCTGGAAAATGGCCAACGTTCTATGTACAGATAATATCAAATATGTTTTTTTATGAAAATAAGATTTTGCTGGTTAAGGTAATGGTTTGATATCAACTTCATCTTAGGCAAAGTATATTATTTAAAGGGACTTGTTGATAAAGTTTCGTATTTAACAAAAAATCAAATAATTAATTTTCATTGAATATTTGTTGTCACATTACAATAGTTCTTATTTAAATAATCACAAATGCATGGAAACAATGTGTCCACCCTTGAGATTAAACCCGGGACGTCTAGAAACAAATGCTATTAATATTAATATCCATAATCCAGTAATACATTATTTTGCTGAATCATCATCATCACCATCATCACCACCATCATCATCACCATCATCATCATCACCATCATCATCATCACCACCACCACCATCATCATCATCATCATCATCATCACCACCACCACAACCACCACCACCACCACCATAATCATCATCATCATCATCATCATCATCATCAACAACAACAACTTCTAAAAAATAACATTATTTACTAGTGTCACGAATAAGAGACATCTGTACTGACTGTCTTTTGGGATTTTATATGAGATAGCTTTAAACTGAGTGGGTAGTGCATTATGTTGATGAGGAAAACCAAACAGATAATTTTAAAAGCATAATGTTAATGTGACTTAAATTATGTGGAGGTACTTACAAGTGGTGCACATAATGAAGAAGACCTCCAGCACAAAATATCCCATGTTATCTACAATGTAGCCTGTAATATAGGCGTTCACGGCCTGACACGCTGAGTTTATTGTAAACGCACTGAAATATGAAATAAAAATAGAAAATTCAAATTAATTCAAACGCATATTGTATGTATAACTATTATAAAGCATGCCTCGTTGTCAAAGAGCAGGCATTGTCAGTTCAGTTAAACAAACTGCCCCCCCCCCCCCCCTTCCCAAAAAAACACAACCTTCCTAACTTGGAAGTTTCATCTTAAAAACCCGGTTAATAACAAACAAACGGCAATAACTCTAATAATATCTAAGCCCGATTTGTGGAGCTTGTTATCTTCTCATCCCCTCAATAAAATAATATATACGGTACATACCTATCAAGTTGCATGTGCATATCTATATTAGTTTTATGCTGCAGACAAACATTCAAATAATAAATATACACAGGGCAATAACTAAAAACGCAAAAGTTAAAGTTGCATTGTGCTGCACATGTCCTAAGTAAGATCTACCAACCTATCAAGTTTCGATATGATACTATTTAAATTGTCAAGAAAGACTAACTTTTAACAGAAATCATTAAATGAACCTTTTCACAGATGTTGGAATGTATTAAAATTTGTCATGAAATGCTTTAATTTGATAAATGTACACATTGGAACTGAATAGCTCCAGCATATACACAGAATAACATTTAAGAAAGAAAAAAGTTATATTCAAGTGGGCTACAACCACTTGCCCTTTGAGTTAAAGTCTATCGCGCGAACAACTCGGCCATCTGTGCCCATATAGTGAGAGGCGTATTTGAAAATATACATATGCAATCCTCGTAATGTCACAAAATATAACAATAACAACAGACCTCTCCAAGTTATTCAATCGTTTTGCGTGTGTTAAGCTTTATAATTTTCAGGTTTCAAAATCATCAAAAGATGCATATAATCGATATTTTAGAGCATAGAAAACTGATCCGTACTACGCAAAAAGTACTAAAGTACCTCGCAAAACTATTGCGAACGTTGGCAATTCTGAAACATTTTATTTTAAATTTTGTCCATTTACCAAAACGTGGAAAGGTCTCTTTAACAAAGGCAATAACTCAAAAAAGTTATTTTGCCATGCAAGTATGTATTATCTATTTGACCCAGTTGGGGAAGGCTAGTTTTTAACTCACTAGTTAAACTTTTAATGAAACTTAGAACAAATCTGGACGTGGCAGTTGTCAGAGATATTTTTGTGCAAATTAAGTCTATAACAACAATTAAAATATTAAAGGAATCCTTAGCGGCTAAAAGATAATTATTCTTGTTATTTTTAACGTATGATCATAACAATGGAACATATAAAATCTCATAAAAATTATCAGAAAAAGACAGACATACGGACACACATTGATTGTGATTCCGGTTTACACCTTCTCTTATCTCGTGATGTGAAGCATAAGTACTAACAAATGTGCATGTGTTGTACACATCAATAATATCAACACTTTCCTTTAGGGCATTGCTAAAAAATCCTTGTATTGTATCTGACGTTAAAAGGCTGTAAAAAAATGAATAAGAAAGCAAATATGTCTACTTTAAATATTTTGTGAATTGCAAATGGTGCATAATAAATCATAGAGGCCATATAACATTCCAATATACGAACTAAGTTGAAAGGAACCCAACTAGCTTAGCTAACTTCCCATTCCTATAAACGTAAGTAGTTTGTGACTTATGTTGTAAAACATTCTTGAATAATTATGTTGAAACCCAATTCGGATTATTTCATGGTTTTGACACATTTCCGATATAACCTATTTATTATTGAGCCGCGTGATGCGAAAGCGTAAATTCTAATCAGCCTGTGTCCAATCAGCCTGCGGAAAAATACGCGATTGTTCAGACTAGTCTTAAGCCACTCTGGCAGCTAATGGCAATTAAACCCATTTTCGCATGACGCGGCCCCTGCGTACTTACATGCCAAATGCGGTTCCAAGATGATTGGGCGCTATAACATACGTCACAAGCGGCTGCCAAGTGGTCACAACCAGTGAATAACCGAGTCCCAATAAAACCTGCAACAAGAGAGGATTCTCGTAAATATGGTATTCAATGCAAGTCCTGGTGGCAGCTACGATAAGTGAACCGTTGGTTATACATATAATATGATTTCCGTTTTAAATTATCGAACCTTTCATCTGTATTTCTTTATGATTTTATAAATTTGTGTGGTTGTTTTTTCGTTAAAAAATGGTGTAATGTGTATACGAAAATGCAAAGACGTGTTTGTTATTCTGAACTATGTTCGTCTTTCATTGACACGATTTTCAATGAAGTTGAAAGTCTTGGTTATTAATTTGTGGTATGGCTGGAGGGAAGGCGGGCGGAATGCCGGATGAGTTCCCGTCCCTAACGTTTGTTTCTTGAACAAATGTTCATGATTATACGGATAAAACATGCTTGCATGGAGACCCAGCTTGGGAAAGTATATGGCGTATTTTGGGTCAAGGTCAAGGTAAACTTAATAACAAGAGGGCAAATACTGGCCCTTGAGCGCTCACTTGAGAGTTCACGGACAACACTTGATCTCAAAGAAGGCACAACATTAGTCAGAGAACAACATGACAGACCTAAATGAACAAGAAATGTGCCCGTAGAGCACGGACGCCCCTACATTAACATATTTAAGCCTAGTAGACTCTCACATTCTTCTCAAATGGATCAATTTATTTCCAACATTAGGGATGTCTAGTATATTTATTTCTATATTTAGAATATTTCTTACAGAAATTCCTTTAAGGAAACAGCGCAGACCCAGCATGATGCGGCGTCTCATCTGGGTCTACGCTGTTTGCCAAGGCCTTTTTTCTAGACGCTAGGCATAAATGGGTTAAACGTTTGTCTTTAAACTCTGCTCATGTCAAACACAAGCTTTTAATGGCCATAATTGACTTTAAACCTCTAGGTGCGCTCTTGACCTTTGAGGTAATAGACAAGTGGTACACTATACACTCAGTCTCCTCATAATGGTCATCTAAGATAGGTTGTGTTAGATTGAATGATGAATTAAAAAGCTTCAGCGTGGATAAGCTGTTTTATAGCAAAATTTGACTTTTGAACTCTAAGTGTGACCCTGAACTCTGAGGTAGGGAGACCGTTTCTACACCCGAAATCCCAGATGGTTGCCATTAGTGATCAATTTTCTTAAAATGTAAGGTGAGGAGACACGTTTAACACGATCAACGTCGTGTAATGATGAATATTTTTTTGTTTTAAGTCATTTTTAAATCCATAAATATATAGCAATATTTTGGTTGAGACAGAAATTTTCAAGATATTGTATCGACACATTTTACTTTTGATATCTAAGTGTGACATAGATCGTTGAGGAAGGTATACTGTTTTTTCTCACGAAATGCGGTCTCTTCGTGGTTTTCATTTGCGGTTAAAATATCTTCAAATCTTAAAACATAACTACAAGGTTCAGTCCAATCAAGCTCCTTTAAGGCCAAATTTGATCTTGAACTCTTAAAAGTGACGATGATCTCGAACGCAGGGAGACGAGTTTTACAAGCAGCTTGTCGTCTTGAGATGGATTGCACTTGGGCCAAGTTATTTCATAATCCATCAAAATACTGCAAAGATATAGCTTCACGGATCATATTGATTCTCTAAGATGCAGAGACGGAAATGAGTGTATGCTGCCTTATTCATAAGAGGGCATACACATGTCGAAATTAAAATAACAATAACATACACACGTCACACACAAGTTAAGTGAACTATCATCAATAACATTGCAGTCAAAGGATGTAAATAAGTTAATATTTTCAATATAAATAAGAGTTGTCCAACATTCTTATGTTACATGAGCTTACCTTATGACTAAAGAAGTAACAAGGTTTTTCTACGATTTGACCTGGTGACATAAAACGTACGCGACCCAGATTCATACTCGGTCTAATATTTCAAGATAAAGATGCCGACCAAATTTTAAGCCATAATAATTGCCAATAGATTGTAAACAATCTTTTTCTCATATTTAATCTAGAGACCTTTTGTGATGCATATGGCCCAAATAGATTAAAACTCGCATATAAACTGCGAAGGTAAACATTCTGACCACGTATAATGGGCCATACATGTGACCTATGGTATGTTTTTGTCACATACTTGACCTCGTGACCTAGTATTCGACCCAGTTGAAAATCCGGCCAATATATATTTCAAATGAACTCTCCAACAACGTTTCATCAAGATTGAGTCATATATGTGGCCTGTATATTGGTAACAAGATTTTCCAAAGATTTAACCATGTTACCTAGATTTCGGACTCACGGGACCCAGATTCTAACTTGACATTGATAGTGTCATTCATAACAAGTCTGACTAAGTTACATCTATATTGGATACAAATGTGGCCTCTAGAGTGGTAACAAGCTTACAGTTAACAACGCACCACATACACCGCACACCAGACACCGCACGTCGACGGACGCCGGGCATGTTTTCTGCTTTAAAAGTTGAGTTGGGAGAGAGACATTGTCCTGAAATTGTGTAAGTAGGTAGCTATTATGTATCCCTAGTTTGGGATTCCATTTAAGCAAGAAATGGTCAAGGGCAAGGTAAATATTACCAAAACAAATATGTGTACCTTTCATTTATTTTTTAGAGGAATTGTTCTAAAATGTTTTGAGTTTGTAACTTACAAGCAGACCTAGCTTTGGTTTGCCTTGTGACCAGTTGATTTTACCTAAAGGTCACTGTAACTCAAAAAGGAACAATTTTAACCACCCAATAACTTCAACAAGGATGGAGGTATACCGTTTTAATTTAACCTATTTTGGGATTGAACAATTATTGAAATTGAATTCATTTCTCAAACATTGAAAACGTGGTTTCGTGACATTGTCATATTCCTTGTTATTAATAATTGTTAAATACGAACGTGTCTAAAATATATTTTATACAACGAAAAACTTAAACAACGTTTTTATTCATCATCGTAGTTTTGTGGTTCATGCAATGAATTATATCGTTTAAATCTTAGTGATTTCATTAATCACCTGCTACTGTTTTCCAAGTTTTATTATTCCTATAGTTTACTTACCGTGCATGCATATGGTTCTACAAATGTGAATGTCAGTAAAAGGTGACTGGCTAAAGAGAGAAACAGTCCGGTCAACATCCAGATAAGATTTCGGCCCACTTTGTCAATTGCGGCTCCAAAAAGCGGAATCGTCACTGCCCCGACCAGGAAAACCATGCTGAACACATGCAACGAAAATAGCACAGACGCTCAGTATTTAGGGCTTATAAAGTACATGCTTGTCGGACTGGTATGCCGGCTTGCTTTATAAACAATAATATTAAACTATTTTAGGCATTAATTATTGGACAATAGAGTGGTTTGTGGCATGTCATAGTTAACAGCACAACTTCGTAAACAATCACCAAAACACATGCACATTTATATGAAAATAGCATGTATAATTCGATATATCTGATCTTCCTGTGACTCTGGACAAGGTAACATCAAATATTTTGTCATATGCGATTATTAATTACACACAAAGCAATATAGTAGTAAAACGTACTTAGCAATAGTTTGTAGTAATGTTTTAAGATTTCCGCATAAAATAAACAATGCTGCTTTTTAATTAAAAAGTTGCAATTCACGAAATGACACGAGAACATGTACCTTTCATTTTCGTCTTCGTGTTCCGGTGTCATATCCTTCTGTTTTTACTTGATAATATATTTTCTATATGGTTTCAACATTATTCATACAATAAATTATGCCTTTTGTGTCGCATTTATTATTATAAAGTAACTAAAATTACAAGCAATTGTATACTAGTAAAGAATCTAAAGTGGATTGTTTTGTTCGGGAGAGAACTGTTGTATTATACAGCGTCGTACCTATTGATTGCGTTCGCTTCATCCAGGTCTCTGTCGTATTTCTTTACAAAGTACAGCCTGAAAACATAACATGGACGAAATCAATCACACGTCTTAATGAATGTGGAATTTTTGAAGATCCATAAAAAATGTAAGGGTAGAAATTTTTGTTCACTGGTTTCTTATTTAAGGGACGCCACTTTCCGCTGAGACTGGATATTTGTTTAAAAGAGACTTTCTTTAAACGAACAATTCCATGAAGCACAAAGTGTCTGTTATTCTGCAATAATGATAGCCGTAGCCTATTTTCATTTTACATAGTTCTGAAGACATTCCTGTAAATTCTCCGCACTAATGATATAATTACAACGCATCGATACTAATTACCGTGGGTTATTTGACAATAGACTATGATATACAAATATTATTTCCTAAATAACAATTACTTACAAAGGTCGCTTGATTATTTCTAAATGTTTAATAGCCCAGGTAATATCGGGAAGACTATATGCTGACAAAATTATCTAACTTCCTTACTCTCCCTGGGCAACGAAAGGAAACAACTGCATGTAGTAGAGAGATACACTGATACCAATGAGCCAGAACGAGGCTGGGAAGCGTCTCACGTCTGAACACGTGGTCATAGATGTGTTCTCCTCTGTCTCTGAAACACGAAATCAATAAATGAGTCGTGTTATGAGAAAACTGGGAATAATGCACGTGCAATCCGCATAGGCAAATAAGGGACGACACTTTCCGCCTAAATTGGATTTTTGCTAAGAAGAGACTTCATTTAAACGAAAAATGTCATAAAAGCGGAAAGTGTCGTCCCTGATTAGCCTGTGCGGACTGCACAGGCTAATATGTGACGACACTTTACGCACATGCATTATGCCCAGTTTTCTCAGAACACGACTCAAATCATTATTCGAATCACTAAATGAATGTTGCAGCTTTCGTGTTGACTGCATTTCGCAAAAAAAATATATAACAGACCTTGACCCTCCAAACCCAATATGCAATCCCATCCTATATATGGATATAATGCATGTATGTGCGTTGTTTCCATGCAACATCTTTTCCTGCGTTATTTTGCAGAAAACATGTTTTGATATTTTGTATTTCAGTGACATTGATCCCCATCTGCAATCTCAATCTAAGTTTTGATGGTAAACATCTATGCATGTAGTTGCATGATAATATCTCACTTTATTTGTGCCTTGGCGTAATGCATTTTAGATTTTAATTAATAGTGATAATAACATTGACCTCATGCATACTACATGCAACCATCGCAAGGACTGTTTATTAGGTATTAATATAAATTTGGTCGCATTTCAATAGCGTTATTTGTTATCGATTGATTGAGAATTTAAAAAAAGATAAAAGTCGCTTTTCACGTTGATTCGTATTATAGCCTAAAAGTTGCACTATAAACAGAATGATGGAACCAAAAAATATGCCTCCTCGGTAAAATTAGAAAAATCGCTGATTCGTATTTTATTTATGTAAGATATATATTTACAATAATGAGATTATATGTACACTTCAATACCATGTCTTTTATATACCTATTTTGGAGTTACATACAAACTAAACAGCAACATTCTCATGTACCTTTTTTGTTGTCATTTTCATCGTTGCTGTTATTCTTGTTGAACCCTAGTTTGTCTGCTCGTTTGTCCATGATCGCCACTAGCACAGAACATAACGTAGACAACACTGCTATACAACTGCCTGAAAATACAGTAAAACACAAACTGGTATATAAGCAAGATAATTCGTTAAATTGATTTTCCCCGCCAAATTAATTTGTTTATGGATAGGTGCAGAACTAAAAGAAAATGTGTAAAAAAAATGGTTGTGCATTTTCTTAATCATGATTTAACTCATTAGTACCCTTGATGGTTTGCAGCATGCATTAAAATGCAGATGGTATCTTTTTTATGAAACAATAACATAGAGGATATTTGTTGGATCCGGTGGATTATCGATTTTAATTCACGAGTGATCATAGAAAATAATATTTTCACGAGTGGCGCAGCCACGAGTGAAAATATATGTTTTCTATGATCACGAGTGAATTAAAGTCGATAATCCACCGAATCCAACAAATTTTCTTTTTATTTAATGCATTTTTCACAGTTTATATACATTGTTCAAGAGTTTAACTAACGAATTTTGCTGGGATAATGACGTCATTTCGTCAAAAAAATGACGTCATTTCACAGTAAACAATGAAAATTATTGATAATTCTCACTGATAATTTTCACTGTTTGAAACAGTGAAATTATCAGTTTTAATTCACTGATATTTCTCTATAAACCACCGGAAAGCATTAAATAAAATAGAGATTTAAAAAATAAATTATTATATATAAATCGTATTTACTTTCTGAGTAATAGCCCGTAAAATGTACAACATACAAAAACATGACAAGGACAATAAATATAAACTAGGAAAGGAGGGATGTTGTCCTGGAGAATTCAATATTTATATTAAGTTGATTTTGGAAGACTCACCTTTTGCAAATTTAATCTTAATACACTATAATTTCAGAGCGTTGCAGATTTAACACGACGTCAGTCATGAGATACTAGGAAATAACATAAATACGTACTTAAGGTTAACCATTCATATTGAGTGCGGGACTCGTATTATTTTTGAAACATAAGTCACATATATACAATTAGTAAATCATTATTCATTTTCTTCGGGATGATGTCTTGCCGGCGATGATGGTTTACCCCTTAATTTAAAAGGTAAGATCGAAATAATAGAAATAAATCTGGTACTGTAAGGGATATCACCTACTGTTCCAATTAATTGTCAATCCCGGGATTATTAAATTTCACGGCGACAAGGTGGTGGTCTGTATATAAATCAGATGTTTTAATTAGTTTAAACATAATTATTTAGCTTGATTGCATAGAAAGCGTACGGGTTATTTGAAAACCTCTCGACCTAGAACCAGTACTTGGTGTCTATGGGGAAGATCTAAAGAACGCTCAAACAGTAGAGATCGAACCAGTGACCTCCCGATCGCTAGGCGGACACCATATCCCCTACGCCACGGCGACCTTAACATTGTAATTTGAGTGGAGGTGTCACAAGTTGCTGAGATGAGATATAGTGTGTCCCCTTAATAGTACAGTATAACATTTATTCAAGCACAAGGTATTGTTTCAATGATTATATTCAAGCGAATGCTTGTATCGAGAGTAAAACCTGTTTACTTTTATTTGTTTCATGACCATATAGCCCGCATATAGCGAACACAAAGATGAAATGTATAGACATTGATTTTATATAATTATAATAAAAGCTTACATGTGTCCTTTCCGAAAACCTTATAAGAATTTTCATAAATAAAATAGTAGCGAAATGTTAAACGCATTATGTCTTTGTTTTGTTTCAGCAGCTTTATATGACATATGCTTCAAACCTAATAACTGTCACCCTTACAATACACTACTTCACGACTCTAGCACTGCATATTTGCAGAAAAAGGGTATTTCTTAATATCAAACAGACACGTATGACGTTTTGATCCGCGACTGGGACATTTAAATTACATTTTCATAATCATCATTAGCTTTGAGCGCATATATTTATTACAGCCATAACATGTAAGTTCGTGTATTAGGGTAAACAAGTAAATATGATTTGTTTTCACTAACACAACCCAACAAATCAGGAAAGGAAGGTTGTCTGAACTTTGATTTCGATTACCTTTTTACGATCCCTCAGTTCAATAAAAATAAGCAATCACATGCAAAATTCATCCAATTAGGTATTTAACATAATTGTTGGCTATTGTTTGTTAATCTAAGATTATTTAAAGTATATGATTGGAGGTAGCAACATATTGAAATATTAACAGTTTGTAAGTATGATCAAAATTAGCAAAAATGATTAAAAATACATACAATAATAAGTCTAGGGTCGGCATAAAGAATTTGAGTCGGTCGGGCACATGGCAACAAACACCTTTCTAACCTTAAATGTCTGACTGTTTCAATTGATCTAACACATACATTCCCATCTTTTCACCTAATGTACTGTTAGTATTACTGAAAATAAACAGTGTTAACCAGCAGAAGAAAGTACCCACCTGCTAACAAGGTAAATCCTAGAGCTTTCCATGGCTCAGTTCGAGTCAGCAGTTGCTGATATATGGGGTCCATCATATTGAGTGTCATAACGCTACTCTGAAATAAACATCAGCGCAATGAAGTATTCTGCGAGTTGACTCATTCCATTAAAGTAATTTAAGAACGACGAAGCATGATTACGCAAATAATTAAAAAAATGTTCAAAATAAATATCAACGGATTTGTTTAAACAAAGTAACGTTAACTTTTATAAATTAAAGGCATGTACATGTAACTGCAATGCATGCGTACATTAACTTTCCTTATTATAACGTTGGGGCACGCACATACATGTACAAGTTTTTCGAACGCATCAGCTGATATGACAATAAAATGGATGACATTTTAAAGTGACTGTGCATTGTTATGATATTGGTTTATGTATAGGAGTACGTTAGCATTAATGATTGAGCAAATCTCATCATCCGAAGGCGCACCGTCACATTTTTGCTTTACTTCAGAATAGTTGGGATAAAGCTGTCGTGCACAAATGAATGCCGTCACGTTATTATTTTAATGACGTCATTAGATTTTGTTTTTTCTTGTATTTAAGTTTTTATGGCAAACTCTGTCATTTTCTTGATCTTGTTTTTTTTCAGAAGTGCGACATGTCTTTTAAGAAAACGCTGTGATCAATAGAATACCGAGTGTATGTCTATTGTATACAGATTAGTTTATCTTCTTGCCACGAAAATATTATCCCGTCGACAGGGCTCTTTGTTCAAGTTTTCCACGCCAAGCTCAGTAAACGTATCTTTCTTCCTTCAAAAATAACATGTATTATCAATAGCTATATTCAACATAGAAAATATAAGCAATGTCAAATCTTACCGCCCTTGCAAAACTGATTTTCAAACCCAGCACCATGTTCAACTCCTTCATGTGGAACCATTTCACGACCAAGTTGTCGCAAGCGATCACCAAAGTACTTGATACGAGTCTGGAAATAATGTACTTTAACAATGTGTTTCTGTGAGGTTAACATGAGTTTAAATGAGCATATATAAACATGAATTTACAAAGCGACCATGAATATTTTTAATAAAGTAAACGCCCCTTTTAAAACGAGTCGGCTTCGGGTGTTACGATTAAGTATGATAGATCTACTTACGGTTTTACTAATAAGTAGGATCCAAATGGTGTTACGAATAAGTAGGATCCTAATGGTGTTACGAATAAGTAGGAACCTAAGGGTTTTATGGAGTCTCCGACTAAAAGACATTGCCCAGGCCGATTCCATAATTTTTTGGTCGGTCCACCAAACATATTGTATATTGGGTATATAGTAGCTCTATATTAGGCCGATAGTCCACCAGTTTTAGGTCACTGTAAACTGATGGTCACTGTAACAAAGTTTCAAAGGTAATTTTGCTGAGCCAATTACTGTTATTTGTGTTCAAATTCATGTGTTCATGTGAATTAAGGGCATACGTTTGTTAAATCAGCAACTGCATAAAGGCGATTGCTACGGAATCGCATGCGTAAAATGTATGCAATTTGAATTGCTAAACACTTCAGAATTATATATACAATGTAATAGTTATAATCTAAAACGTCGACATGAATTTCCAAACAAATCTTAATAAAGCAACGACTTAAAGAAACACAATCACGATTTATATATTACTGCTGTTTTGTAAACAAGAAAATTGCACGACATTTATTTCCCCGATTAAACAGTTAACATATTGAACCTGCGTTTCATATCTATTAATAATAATTTCCAGCATGACGATCTGTAAGGGTTAAGCAAACGTACGTATTATTATTAGTGCGTGCTCCACGCGTTTCAATTTCTTCAACTTCGGTACTCACCCGAGGAATATTCGAGCGCCAAACATCGTCCCATAGTTTCGGAGAAGAGCCCCTACGGCAAATATCGTCTTAAATTTAAAGGCATGTGTTTGTATTATTTTTCAAGTTTGAAATAACTCTTTCCACATCCACAATATCTAGTTCTGTGGCAGCTAATGAAACAAATCGAGAAGGCGACTGGCGATAGGAAAGTAAGGATTGCCTGTTTTTAATAAAATGGGCCTTGCTCTGTAAAAAGGGGGTGCGTAAAATGTCGTCCCAGATTAGCATGTGCAGTCCGCACAGGCAAATCAGGGACAACACTTTCCGCCTAAACTGGATTCTTTCTAAGAAGAAACTTTCTTTAAACGGAAAATATCATAAAAGCGAAAAGTGGCGTCTCTGAATAGCGTGTGCGGCCTGCAGAGGCTAATATTGGACGAAACTTTACGCACATGCATTAAACCCTCTTTTCACATAGCACGGCTCATATCTTACAACAAGCCGCATCTTACGACCTTTCATAAGATACAATCCCTGTACGTGTGCATTAATGCATTTTTTATGATGTGCAAAACAAAACATTGCTTATAATTGTCATTTAAAGATTAACAAGCAATAAGACTTTGATGTGTATACACAGTATATGCGAGTCGCGTTCTGACAAAACTGGGCATAATGTATGTGCGTAAAGTGTCGTCCCAGATTAGCCTATGCAGTCCGCACAGGCTAATCAGGGACGACACTTTCCGCTTTTATGGTATTTTCGTTTAAAGGAAGTCTCTTCTACACGAAAATCCAGTTATGCATTATGCCCAGTTTTCACAGAACAAGACTCATATTAAGACTAAGACACAAACTGTATTGCGCAGAAGTGCGATGCGCATACCAGATGACATTGCTATTAATATTCTACGAGGTATTCTAATGAATAATATGCAAATGATTCATGCAATAACATGTACATCTCATACCCAGGTTTAGTCGTAATCAAGTGCCTTAATATTAATGTACCAAAGACATGTAAAAAAAGTAAATGCATAACTTTCAAATATTAAACACGATTGGAAAAGAGATATTATAATTATTATTATTTTAATTACTATAATTATAATTATAATTAGCATTATTAGTAGTAGTACTTTTAAAATAATTGTATTATCATCATCTTCATCTTCATCATCATCATCAGCATCATCATCATCATTATCATCATCATCATCATCATCATCATCATCATCATCATCATCATCATCATCATCATCATCATCATCATCATCATCTAGCATCATCATCATCAACATCATACTCTATCATCATCATCTAGCATCATCATCATCATCATCATCATCATCATCATCATCATCATCATCATCATCATCATCATCATCATCATCATCATCATCATCATCATCATCACCATCATCATTATCATCGTCATCATCATCATCATAATCATTATTATTATGATTGTTGATTTTTATTTCACTTTTATGTTTCAATCATAATCAACAACCCACTTGCGCGATTGTGATCAATCCGGCAGAGGTAACCAGACTGATGGGGTTGCCGATCCGGTCCACTATAAAGCCTCCCGCGAGACTTGAGATGATTTCCGCCCACTGGACGGTGGAGTAAAAGCCCATGTACTGCGTCTCGGAGATGTCAATGTCCTTAACCACGTGCTTCTGAAGAGCCGACGGACTTTCACTGGTGATGTATTCACCTGAAATTGTTGTGGACTTTTATTAGTTGGTGCAGAACATGTTTATTAACCCATTTATGCCTAGTGGACTCTTCCATCCTTCTAAATTGGATCAATTTATTTCCAAAATTACGGATGGCTAGTATATTTATTTCTATATTTACAATATTTCTTACAAAAAATTCCTTTAAGCAAACAGCGCAGACCCTGATGAGACGCCGCATCATGCGGCGTCTCATCTGTGTCTACGCTGTTTGCCAAGGCCTGTTTTCTAGACGCAAGGCATAAATGGGTTAAGTGTGCCGTGTTTTGTTTGTGGTATCCGGACATTCGTTCGGACGGACGATTGTTCCTACGCTTATTTGAAGAAATAATGAAGGAGAGCGTGTCCGGGCTGTCAAGATAAAGTAACATCGATTACCCGGGGTGTCAAAATAACGTAGGAACGAACGAATTTACGCCTTGTCAAAATAAGCGCATAAACGATTAGCCGTGGGAACGAATGTTCGGGATTCTGTAATTTTTCATTAACGCTAACACATGTTCATCTTTGGGCATAGATCATTTTAAATTAAGTGTATGGTCTACGGCAATAATGGAACAAATAAGATACGTTCGAATGTAATTATATTCAGAGGGCTTCGACGACCCAAAAAGCACTATAATCGAGTACTATCGAAAATGAAATTAAACCGCTGTGCTAGGTCCGATAATTACAATACCTGAACGTATCTTTAGCACAATTCTCAATCTGCAGAGGGGTTAGAAGTTGTTCTGTTTAAATGAGTCGCGTTTTGAGAAAACTGGTCTTAATGCATGTGCGTAAAGTGTCGTCCCAGATTAGCCTGTGCAGTCCGCACAGGCTAATCAGTGACGACACTTTCCGCTTTTATGACATTTTTTCGTTTAAATGAAGTCTCTTCTTAGCAAAAATCCAATTTAGGCGGAAAGTATCGTCCCTGATTAGCCTGTGTGGACTGCACAGGCTAATCTGGGACGACACTTTACGCACATGCATTATGTCCAGTTTTCTCAGAACACGACTCAAATTATGGGTTGTTTGGGATGTATATTAGCAGGACTTGGGTAAGTCTTCAACTTATTGTCATAGTATGGGATTTATATTAGCAGGACTTGGGTAAGTCTTCAACTTGTTGTCATGGTATGGGATTTATATTAGGAGGACTTGGGTAAGTCTTCAACTTATTGTCATAGTATGGGATTTAAATTGACAGGGCCTGGGTAAGCCTTCAACTTATTGTCATAGTATGGGATTTAAATTGGCAGGGCCTGGGTAAGTCTTCAACTTATTGTCATAGTATGGGATTTAAATTGGCAGGGCCTGGGTAAGCCTTCAACTTATTGTCATAGTATGGGATTTATATTAGCAGGACCTGGGTAAGCCTTCAACTTATTGTCATAGTATGGGATTTATATAACCAGGACCTGGGTAAGCCTCCAACTTATTGTCATAGTATGGGATTTATATAAGCAGGACCTGAGTAAGCCTCCAACTTATTGTCATAGTATGGGATTGATATTAGCAGGACCTGGGTAAGCCTCCAACTTATTGTCATAGTATGGGATTTATGTTAGCAGGACCTGGGTAAGTCTTCAACTTATTGTCATAGTATGGGATTTATATTAGCAGGACCTGGGTTAGCCTTCAACCTATTGTCATAGTATGGGATTTATATTAGCAGGACCTGGGTAAGCCTTCAACTTATTGTCATAGTATGGGATTTAAATTGGCAGGGCCTGGGTAAGCCTTCAACTTATTGTCATAGTATGGGATTTATATTAGCAGGACCTGGGTAAGCCTCCAACTTATTGTCATAGTATGGGATTTATATTAGCAGGACCTGGGTAAGCCTTCAACTTATTGTCATAGTATGGGATTTATATTAGCAGGACCTGGGTTAGCCTTCAGCTTATTGTCATAGTATGGGATTTATATTAGCATGACCTAGGTAAGCCTTCAACTTATTGTCATAGTATGGGATTTATATAGCAGGACCTGGGTAAGCCTTCAACTCATTGTCATAGTATGGGATTTATATTAGCAGGACCTGTGTTAGCCTTCAACTTATTGTCATAGTATGGGATTTATATTAGCAGGACCTGGGTTAGCCTTCAACTCATTGTCATAGTATGGGATTTATATTGACAGGACCTGAGTAAGCCTCCAACTCATTGTCATAGTATGGGATTTATATTAGCAGGACCTGGGTTAGCCTTCAACTTATTGTCATAGTATGGGATTTATATTGGTAGGGGCTGGGTAAGCCTTCAACCTATTGTCATAGTATGGGATTTATATTGGCAGGACCTGGGTTAGCCTTCAACTTATTGTCATAGTATGGGATTTATATTAGCAGGACCTGGGTAAGCCTTCAACTTATTGTCATAGTATGGGATTTATATTAGCAGGACCTGGGTAAGCCTACAACTTATTGTCATAGTATGGAATTTATATTAGCAGGACCTAGGTAAGCCTCCAACTCATTGTCATAGTATGGGATTTATATAAGCAGGACCTGGGTTAGCCTTCAACCTATTGTCATAGTATGGGATTTATATTAGCAGGACCTGGGTAAGCCTTCAACTTATTGTCCTAGTATGGGATTTAAATTGGCAGGGCCTGGGTAAATCATAAACTTTATATTGTCCTGGACAAACTGTGCAAGGGTGGTGAAGATTTGATGAAAACATTCTCCATCTTGTATAATGTCCTTTTCTACGTTTTAACACTAACTCTGGCGGTTCTAGTTCAAATCTTGCTTGCGTAGGGCTGGTGAATACTACATTAAAGATTGCTATTTTCAATAATGATATTCGTTCCTTTTTCTTATAAATAAACGGGGAAAAAACTTAAAATATAATCTCATATTAAAAATGCGCATGTAAAAAGTGCAGTAGCTCTAGTAACACTGGCTTCATGGTCCGAAAATAATCCCAATCAAGATTTGATGGTTATAATCAATTGTATAGGTTTGGATAAAATTTAATATAGAAAAGGAAAGTCTCTATTGCGATAACGGCCCTAAAGTGAAGACGAGTACGCACCACGGGCGACGCCTGAAAGTTTATACCCTAAACCAATGGCTAACGAGCACTTCACTCCCAGGTTAGCTTACTACAATACACAATTATATATAACTTGAATCGTTATATACAGAGTGTAGTATTTCACAAATAAAATACACATTAAACGTAAATCTTGTAATACACTAACTTCACGGAGAAAACATTTCTCAATTGATTATGGCAATGTACAAAACACACAAACGAGTATTGGTTTCATACTTACATAAACCTGCAATACACAAGAACACAAGTAGACCATATCTGTAAAGCTGTGTATTTGGTGAACACGTCAAAACGTCTGTATTCTCCACGATTTCGTCATCATCGGGCCTTTCTTCTATCGCATTAATCGATCGTTCCAAACTGGAAACGGCAACTTGGGAATCGCAACCCCAAACTCCGGATACGCCTGAACATATACCGCCGTATGTAATGTAATGTTTGTAACCAACGTCACTGTCTTTGTCGGCACCGCACAACAGCGGACTTGATTCGTTTGATGAGATATTACTTGATATTGAGTTGTGTCTATTTCTGTTCGTTATTAGTTTCTCTTTCACTTGATGGTATACACTTGCAAGCTCACTAGTATATCTATCATGTGGTGGCCCGGTTGCTCCTACAGACGACTTCGATAACAAGGGCTTCCGTTCTGTCGCAGCATCTCCCATTTCTTTGTAAGCACACTGTACATTCAATATAACGTGCTCCATTATAACGCAGAATCTAATATAACCCGGGTGGGTCTTTGGTCCCTTTTCCCCCCAAGTGTCAATTTCTTTTTTAAATGTTTTCATAAAATTCAAGTTATGCGAAGCCCCTCGCATTGTTTGAATTATTACTCTATTATACTAGATTGATGGTTAATCCATTCTGAGACATTTGACAAAACAAGTGCGATAACGTATTGCTTGATGCGAATAAAGGTGTGAAAACTACCGTGTGTTTATCATTGTTTTACATGATAATGCTGTAACTATTTAAGTGCTATCGTTCTGTTGAATAACTTACAGCTTTGACGCTGTTAACAAGTTTTCGTAAGGTGTTTCATTTCATGATTATTCGTAGACGGTATTTATTTAAATACCGTCTGCTTAACTGCACCTGAAAACGTTACAGCAAAGAGAAATTATAATAGTAATTTAGACTATTAAGATAATCATATATGAAATTACAGGTTTATTGTTAACCAAAATTTACTTTACTATCGCCTATTTCCAGAAAATAATGTGGACATGTTGCATTTAATATTAATTTAAAATCACTTGCCCATGGCTGTTAAAATTGAATCTGAAGTGCTCACGATGCGCGCAGATAACGTTACCTGGTTTGCACATGTTCAATTGGAAAACCCCCGTCACATAATTCACAATTCGCTTTCCACTTCAAAAAAGGCGTACGTTTGCATGCATAAAAATCCAAAACACATTTATCCAAAAATTTGTCCAGATTTATTTTTGAAAGCGAAGTCGTGATTATATGGGATAATCGGATAAATATTGAACACCGTTATTTGCGTTAAATTGGATTAAGAGCTTCTATGAAAATTATAAGTATTAGTATGTTACAGCTATATATCGATGATTAGTTCATACTATCCTATCGAACAATATTCCGTGTTTATTCGATGTTAATTTATTCCCATTTCACACGTAAGCGGGCCAAACACTGTGTTATCGGGCAGTGACCTGGTATAAATGAAAGTGGGTGGAGTAAATTTAAGTATTATTCGGTGATATAATAACTGTTCAAGACTAATTTATATCGTGTTCGCGTCTTCAACGTAATAGTCTCTAGTGGCATATTAAAATATGTTGTGGACAATAAACGTATATGTCTCCTGTGGAAGTCTTGACAGAAATGGTTCATCGGTCTATCTGAATAAGTCTTATTCGAAAAAGTAGGTCAACACCAAGGTCAAAATGAGGTCAGTTGATACGAGTGAGTTTTGAGTATTAAATGGAAGAATCAAAGGTTCTCAGATATTAGTATAGATGTTATATGAATAGTCAATTTCTTTAAATACAAAATGACCTACTTAATAAGTAAAAGTATAAGTAGGTCAATATCAAGATTAAAATGAGGTCATGTGATGTGAGTGTGTTGAGGGTGCTTACAGATAAAACATAATGAAAGTATATCAGATGTGTAGCAGTTATATTGTATTTAAGCCGACACGCGTCATTGTGAGCTAACAAAGAGCTCAGCTTCGACCCTCTTTATTAGACTTTGTTTTAAAGAAGGTCAATCTCAAGGTCAAAATGACGTCAGATGATGTGAATCTGTTGATAGAGTTCAAAGACATCATCCATGAACATTCCAATGCTTTTAACCCATTTATGCCAAGTGGTCTCTCCCATCCTTCTAAATTGGTTCAATTTAATTCCAAAATTAGGGATGTCTAGTATATTTATTTCTATATTTATAATATTTCTTACAGAAATTCCTTTAAGCAAACAGAGTAGACGCTGATGAGACGCCGCATCCAGTGTGTTTTTTTTCACAAATAGGGGAATGGTGGCGGGGCCCGTCCAAAGGCGGAAAACGCGTCGTTTTTTTAGGAAAAGCGGAAAATTAAAAATTCACTATTTTATATGTAATGCTATTAATTAAATGAATACACATGAAAATAAATTTAAGATATATTTATGACAAGAGAGTTCTTTCTAAAAAAAATAATTCTACAACATTGTGGGAAAATATATACTCTTTGTTTAGGGGAATGGGGCAGAATATCGGCCCCGAAATTGCCATAAAAACACTGGCATCATGCGGCGTCTCATCTGGGTCTACACTGTTTACCAAGGCCTTTTTCTAGACGCTAGGCATAAATGGGTTACGCAAGCGAAAAGGATGTTTAATGAAACGTGTGATTTTGGCTCAACCAAGATTTTTGACCTTCTGAATGAGTGTAAGTGCAATAGTAGACCAATGTCAAGGGCACGGTAAAATAGGGCGATATAAGTGAATTTTAAGTGTTGAAAGACATAGTCCATGAAAGTATCTAAGCTTTGTAAGAAGCATTACCAATGTTGAACGAATCATATACATTTGGGTAAACCAATAATTTTGACCATTTTAATTAGTCTTATTATAACGATTTGGATGTGTTGAAAGTGTTAAAAGACAACATTCATGCAAGTGTTGCGGTTTTGTGGGCAGCATTTATTATACTATACAATTACTATACTGTGTCATTTTGGGTTAACCTCTAACGAACGGAAGAACGAATGAAAGAACGACAGGCACATTGCTATATGCTCTACTGTATCAGTAGATGCTGAGGGCATACACATGTAATTTACTATTCTACAATAGTATATTTTGATTTTCAAAGTCTATGTCTGCTTTCTTATGAGTTGATATCATGGCTCAGACAAAAACGTGAGTTTGTTTACATAAAGACATCGAGTTACATTATATACCTCTGCACCCAGATTAGTATAACCAACAAACATTATGTAATTTTAAGTTCCTTTACACTTTACATTAAACCACCTACTTTTTTATTGTTCTAACTCACTACATCATATATGTAAAAGTTACTTTTAAATAGGTCTAAGAAAACACATCATATTGTTATGTTATTAATTATGAACGGATTTTCCACGCTTTAAATTTGTACGAGTGCATTCAATATAAAACAACATATTTTTATTATTAGTATTGAAACTACTTTTTTAATTTATTCGGGTTTTCTCTACCTTCAAATAGATCTATATCCAAATTACACGCTAATGTTCATCAGACATTTTAATGTTGTTCAACTAGTTGCAATAATCCAACTCCCAGCTATTGACCCTCCGGGTATGAGCTGTACGTATGTACTCATAAAAGCTCAGAGCATTCAAGAAGAACTAGTTGTTCAACTAGTTGTCAGTCATGACATTTCACTACATTCCGATTTAATTATTAATGTGCCTGGGAGCCGTTTCATCAACGATTTACGACTAGTTGTAAATTACGATTTACATAAATTACGATGTTTCAATGAAATCGCGTTTCATCAAGCAAATCATAAATTAAAATTACATAAATTTCATACATAAATATACGACTGGGTAAGGGCACCCGTAAATTAACGTAATGGCGGTCGTTTTTGTCATCCAAGATGGCAGGAGACGAACAATTACCAATGCCAAGGCTTTTAAGGGAGAGATTGTTCTCGAAAACCTATGAGATGAGAACATTGCTTCGATACTCGTCTAAGTAAGGGCGGAATAGAGCGATCTTTGGTTTTGATCGGGGAAGACATAGCACCAACTTGCCGGCGAGCTCATCCCTTTCATTCCGTCGCTTAGGTATGTAAATAAGGCGAAGAAATCATTGATTTAAACAAGTATAATTATAAAATTGTATTTATTTTCAAATAGCAAATAAGTAGCATTTAACCCAAAAACTTGAGAGTAGTTGCCCTTTGTTTACTTAGCATTTGACAACTCGGATTTTGCAAAATGGTTGAAGAATAAGTTATTGTTGTATCTTTTCTTAATAAAAGCATTCGATGATTACCGTTATTAGTTTAAGCATTTATTGTTGTGTTTCTTTACAAATGACTTTATGTTAAACTCATTCTATTTTGTGTCGACGTGTACTTATCGATGACTTTAAGTGCAGACTGATTTACCCCACCCGCTAATGTTGAACTTGTAGTTGTTCTACTTCCAAATGTTATGATTGAACAATACTTTACCTCGAAATTGTTGATTATAACATCTTGATCATGAAAATGAATATGACATCATGATGTTGTTTGTGTTTGCTATTTTTAAACAAGTTATTGTATTGGTTAGTTAAGTTGATGCTGAGTAATGGTATTGATACCTTAATAATTGTAGAAAAATCACCTTAATTGTTTCTATATTGTTCTCATTTGATTACAATGTTGTTCGATTGGTCATTGTCAGCTCGGATACTACTTACCTGTACCCCGGGTACTCTTTAAGTATACTTACATGTAGAGCTAACCCTGTTACAGTTAATATACTTTAATATAGCCGGAAATTTAATGCTAAATGGGTTGTTGTAGGCTTAATTTTTTTAATTATGTTCACATTAATGTCATTTTTTTTCTCAAATAGTCTTTATATCATTGAAATTTATACTCAAAAAGCATATTGATGCAGTTTTTTCAAAAGGTAAGTTTAATTTAGATAAACAATATGGCTTTACATTTATCTGTAGTGCACTGTACCACATCGAATTTTGGGCAATAATACAACTCGGGTACAGTCTAATAAGGACCGGCCCGGGTACGTTTAAGTATATTAACCTTACCCGAGGTACATGCAAGTATGCTTAATGATACCAGGGGTACATGTAAGTAGTACCCAAGCTGTGAATAACCAATCGAGCGTGAGTAAAGTAGATTGTACCTTATGTCTTTAATAATTGCAGAACAATTACCTTATTTATTTCTATATTGTTTCCATTTGATTACAATTTATTTATTTGTCAAATTGAATTCTGCAGTGCTATAAATATGCACCCCCCATCCAAAAAATTTATTTCGTGCATATTGATGGGGCTTTTTTATTTATTTACTCCTTTTCTGCATTCCTCCCTTTTGTGTTGGTAATGTGAACATGAAATGATGAGCACTTTCATGTTAATGAATAACTTTTATTTTTTTTATAGATGTTTACTGAGGATTCCATGCCATTAATATGCAGGCTGTTGCTGATGCCAGCATGAGGTAAATGTAAAAACAGTATTATGATTCATTACCTTATCATTAAATTTGGTATAAAAGCAGATAAATACCATAAAAGGTTGAAATAAGCGTAATGCTTATCATCTTTGACATCTAATAATCATTAGTTACGTACATGCGCAAAAATCATTAACTACCACAATAAGCACCATTAGCACTGTGTGATCAAGCTTTTGTTCTTTTATGTGTTAGCCAATGCAGCTATCAGTATTATCTTTAAATATTGTCTTAAGTTACATTATTTCATCTAGGTAAGGTAACTAAAATATAGTGATTTGATAATACTTAAGCTAGTTTTGTGAAAATTATCGAGATGCTTTCCTACCTTAATCTAACAATATTAACTGTGGACTGCTGTTTTATCAAAGACAAAGCAACTGCCCAATAAAATATTTCAATTTACAGCAATATCTGAGCACCAATGATGAGGGTCATCTGCTGGGAGATAGTGGGTATCCGTTAAGGACTAACCTGATGACCCCTTAACCTCATCCCTCCCATGCTGCGGAACAGGCCTACAATGACCATCTATGTAGAGGGTGGGTAGTAGAAAGGGCATTTGGAGTGTTGAAATCACGAGATTGGTAACATATTATATAGGTTGTGAAATATAAGTCTTATTAGTGCGAGATCAACTTACCACACAGTATTTAAATGAAGTATTAGTGCCAATCTCTTTCTCACAGTGTCTTAAATCAAACATAACTTCTAAAGCTTGATAACGTACAACTTTAATAATCAAATTTTAGAATTTATATGTAAATTAACTTTTATAATAACTGAGGGTTGTTTGCATGTGTAAATATGATGTTTCATAAAAAAATGTCTGTTTAAATAAACTGATGATTTATTCATTTTATTTTAAATCTTAAAAATTCATTTTGCTTATCATCAGACTCTATGTATGAAATATTGTTTACTAGTGCATTTAAATGATATTGTGCATTAATAGTGAATACAGGCACAAATAAAGTGTTTTGTAGGCTATATATTATATATAATTTATATTGAAATTAAATTAATGTCAATGGTATCAGGACAAATTAGTCACTTAGACAAATGTCTATGTTAAAGAAATACTTTTGATACATGTATTTGTTTAGATATCTGCATGCCACTGGTGGATGTTGGCCTTTCAAGTCCAATATGTGCTGTGAAATATCAACTGTGTACATGCCCCTGCATAACCTGTGTCTGGATTCAAACGTTCCACTGATAGAGGAATTGGTTGGAAATGTGATGGAACCGGAAGTTATGAACAACACACCAGTACATCGAGCAGCATGTGATAAGAGGCAGCAGCTGATCAAACTGTTTCATAAAATGTGTTAAAAATTTATAGTTATAAATGTTATAAAGTGATAGATGGCTCGAGTCTTCTCTGAATAGGCAGAGCTACACTACTCAGCCAAATGGCGTAAAGTTGTGTCATAGCTGATTTGGAAGGATTGGTATTCCTGGTCGTCTAGACACAATAGTTACAACAGCTGATGTTTGCATGTTTTATAATTGTGTATGCATAATTTGTCTAATATTTACTTCAAGGTTATAGGTTTGTGAAAGAAAAAAATGTCAATGTTCTGAGGACCAATAAAAAAAGTTATGTGTTAGGTATTACCAAGTGCTTGATTTAATATTTATTTTAAAGGGAACTTTTCCTAAATTTTGGCAGATATTCAAGTTTTTCATTAAACGCTTTTATATTGATACATGTAAACACTGGATCTAAAAAGCTCCAGTAAAAAAAGAATACAATTAAAGAAAGAAAAAAAGTAACTCCTACAGGGCTCAAACCACTGACCCCTGAAGTAAAAGCCTCACACTAAGACCACTTGTCCGTCCATGTTGATACAATGAGTGATGTATTTTACACTTTATATAAGCAATCCTCATCGTGTCACAAAATATTACGACAACAACAGAACTCTACAAATTATTCAATCGTCGAGTGTTGCAGCAGATAGTTGCAACGCTTTAAAATTTTCAAGTTTTTAAATCGTCAAAAGTTGCATATAATGGATATTTTAGAGCATGGTAAATGTTCAGTATTACTGTTTCCTCACAAATATCATAACTACAACAAATGTTTGCGAATCTTAAACTTATTTTTTTTAATTTAGTCAATTTACCCAAACTGGAAAAGGTCCCTTGAATATTGAACAGTTATCTGAGCTCCAGAAAAGATCATATACTCAAGGTACTTTTCCCCATAAGGCCAAAAAAAAAATAGTCTTGGTTCAGGGAACCCGACCGACCCTATTTTTTGCCCCCGACCCTAACGATTTTTTGGTCCATGGAAAAAATCTGATGGCGAAAATGCTAAAATCTCGTAAAATTTCATTGAAAACAGCCACCATTTAAACCTGGATTGGTTTTCTATATTTTTCTCTTTGTTTCAATGAAAGTGTTCGCAATTTGAACAGTGAACAAAAACCGGTCTGCACCTGTATACGAGACATTGCTTGACCTTATTGTTATTGAAGTGCGCATGCTAGCTGGCCAATCAACATTGAGCTCGCTTACACATGAAATAACGTTGTTGAATGAAATGTAAAAATGGGTGGAGCTATGGAGTAATATTCGGTAATTCATGCGCAGACACTGTGCACTTTGAATACACAGTTAAAATTGTCGTCTGCAAACAAAATAGCGGCCGGTCGCAAATGTCGTATTATTAAAGATTAAAAATGAAAAGAAGCGTGACAATAATTTAATTATTTCCAAGCTGTCTATTGATCTGAATTTAAAAGTGATAATTAAATAATTAGTTCTATGTCGATGATGTTACAACTTTCTGTCAATTTCCGATCAAATGAAAAGATGATAATTAATTAATTTGTTTGTTTACTCGCACACTATGCTAACTGACAGCAGCGTATTTTAATCAAATGAAAATATGAAAAACACGCGCGGTTTAATTGTAATTAAAGTTTCGTATTTTTAACACATAGGAAGAGTCATTCATCTAGTCTACTATAAAAATGGAATTAACCACTTTGTCTCTACAGTCGCTAACATGGCTTCATTTAACCTTAAAGCGTCGTTGGACGAAAAAGAGTCATAAAAAAAAAAATTAAAACACAAAACACTAGAGCATTCCAAGAGTCATGGAAACTTGACAACAATTGGCTTCGCTTTGATAATGAATCAAAATCAATGTTCTGTGACGCCCTTAGCCTGTACAAACCAATAGCAACATTCAAATTTATGTACACTGCTCACTTCCTGTGCGATGCGCTCAAACCCATTGCCATTTGATAAAAAAATGTACCAGAAGAAAGACTTGTGCTATTCTGAGGTTACCCTCCTTTTGACAGCCACTATTCAGACTCTTGAGCACCTTTCGGAGACTAGGTCAGGTCTCATGATGAAAAAAATTCTGAAGGTCACACCCCAAACACCAGAGACTGATAAAGATTGCTTGTTCACTTTTGAATATGAAGGTCACACTATTACAGACAGACAAACAAAAAATGGTTGGCTCAAAGAAATTTTGGGCCAGCGCTAGCCATGAAGAAGTGCATAAAGAGCTAGGAATATTGAATAATATACAACGACTAAATACCACATGTGCAATGTTAATCATTTGGTCAGTGTTTAAACAATCATGGGTGCATTAACTGACCCTTTTTCACCCTGAAATCAGTCGACTGGTAAAAAAAAAAAAAAAAAAAAAAAAAAAAAAAAACCTACCTACCCTCCTACATTTTTCTGGCCATGTTCCCTGAACCAAGACTATTTTTTTATTTGGCCTAAACAATTATTCAAGTGATATTTTACCCACTGACTTTCGCTCTAAAAGGTGTTCTCTGTAATGAACATTCTCAAAGCCACATTAAAACAAGGGCTGTTAGTAAAACATGCATGCCCCCCATTTGGGCTGTCAGTTGTAGTGGCAGTCATTGTGTGAATACGTTTTTTGTCACTGTGAACTTGACCTTTGACTTAGTGACCTGAAAATCAATAGGAGTCATCTGCCAGACATGATCAATGTACCTACGAAGTTTCATAATCCTAGCTGTTGGCATTCTTGAGTTACCATCCGGAAACCATTTTACTATTTTGAGTCACCGTGACCTTGACATTTGACCTAGTGACCTGAAAATCAATAGGGGTCATCTGCAAGTCATGATCAATGTACCTATGAAGTTTCATGATCCTAGGCGTAAGCATTCTTAATTCATCATCTGGAAATCATTTTACTGTTTCAACTCACTGTGACCTTGACCTTTGACTTAGTGACCTGACAATCAATAGGGATCATCTGCCAGTCATGATTAATCTACCTATGAAGTTTCATGATCCTATGTCCTAAGATTTCTTGAGTTATCTATCATCCGGAAACCATCTGGTGGACAGACCGACCAAGCAAAACAATATACCCCCTCTTCTTTGAAGGGGGCATAAAAAGTGGGCTTGTAAATGTAACGGTACTTTATAATAATAAGTGTGCTGTCTATAAATATGGATATTATTGTCATAAAAAAATAGAAGTTTTCCAATATATTAGATTGTTTCCGAATGTATTTACTAAACTTTACCACTTTATGAGTCTCTGTTCAATTATTTAGTCATCTACCGTTAAAATGTTGTTTACCTGTGCATTTTTTTTGTATTTTTATTGAAATGTTTATGATAATAATGTTTATGGTATTTGATAACAGTTGCTATTACACTAGTTTTCAATGAATAAAACACAAAGAACATTCACAAATATTTATTATTAATCAGGAAGTAAAATATATTAACTGGGCATGGTATTATAAATCATATGACAATTTATATCTTACATGATAGTATGTGTAATAATAAGTTTCATGGACTCACTGAACACCATCACATGTAAAATCAATTAAAAGTTCCAGAAACAATTGAGCAATTTAGAATTTCATTTTTTTAAAGAGAAACCAGTTCCTCATGATTATTGCTTATGTCCCTCTGAATGGCATATCTTCCCCTTGACGCCATCAACATCTCCTCCCGAGTTTTATTACGCTGTTGCTTCATTCTTCACATGTTGCTGCAAGCAGATAAATTTACTAGTTTATACATTTAACAGAACTAAATATTAAATACACAACATATGACACTATGTTCATAATAAGTAAGCATGCCTACATGACCTGGTTTTGTTTCTGAAAGTTGGTTTTTGTATTGCAAAATTAATCTAGCTTTCTGAACTTAAACTCAACATTTGTGTGTGACACTAATGCTCTACATTCCAATTTCTTTTTTAAGTACATGGATGTCGAAAGAATTAATTAAAAAATACCTTGACACACAAGTTCATACCCTGGTAAATAGGTTACCGGTAATAAAGTTAAATGAAAAAATGCAGCAATACTTTATCCCCATAAAAAAGAGTACAATGAAAAACATGAGCACCGCATAACAGGTGTGAACGCTCGGCTACGGGTGCATTTTTTAACGAATAAAAGCTTGTCAGAATTATTTTAAGGTCCTTCACCTTTGACCTAGTGACCCAAATATGGGTGAGGCGTGTAGAACTCGTCAAGGTGGAGCTGCATATGAAGTTTCAAAGTTATAGGTGGAAGCACTTTGATTTTATGGCCAAAGTTCAATACATTGACAAAATGTTAAGGACTGAGCATGACACGGACGACACAACACGCTGGCTATGACAATACCTTGGGTTTTCTCTGAAAACAGCCCAGCTTTAAATTGAAAACATAAATTGTTACATTTTCATTGTAGGAAATAATTAGCAGTCAGCTTTACTATAATCTATAGAAAAAATAAATAATTACTAGTTGTTGCTTCTGCCTTCAGTTTTATGTTTAAATGTAGCTGAGTGACACAACTTCTGTTTAAGTTTTGTCAACCGTGTTCTCTGTCCATTCAATTTTGGTCCTTCAGCCAGTAATAACATTTTCTTTTCTGGAAAAACAAAGAAATGAAAACTGCATTTGTGATCTTTACATGTAACACAGTTTTGCAGAGAAAGCAATATAAATCAATGATGATTATTTGCATCTTGTGAATCAACACTATAATAAATTATTGTGGAAAATGATATTTATTTAATGCTTTCCGGTGGTTTATAGAGAAATATCGGTGGATTAAAACGGATAATTTCACTATTTCAAACAATGAAAATTATCAGTGAGAATTATCGATAATTTTCATTGCTTAATGTGAAATGACGTCATTTATTTGACAAAATGACGACATAATCCCAACGACATTCTTAAGTAAAACTCTTTAACAATGTATATAAACTGCGAAAAAAGCATAAAATAAAAAGAAAATTTGTTGGATTCGGTGAAATATTGATTTTCATTCACTCGTGATCATAGAAAATATATATTTTCACTCGTGGCTGCGCCACTTGTGAAAATATTGTCTATGATCACTCGTGAATTAAAAACATTGATCCACCGAATCCAACAAATATCCCCTATATAATAGACAAACAAATAGCATTCTCAATGATATGACATTTTTGATTACTAAACATGTTGTGTCATGTGAATCTAATACCTTATTGAAAAAAATATTTGATAATTGAACACAAAAATGCTGACATGACAAACTTTCAATCCATGATGTCTTGTTATTGTCAGCCTGAATTCCGATTGGTGTCTATTAAATTATATTATTAAACTGTTAATTGATCTACACCACAGTCACATTTCTGCATAGAAATAACAAAACAATTAATCTTACCAATACATTTTTATTCATGGATAAAGAAAATAAGCAAAAAATCTTCATTCTTGTCAATATCAATTGCCGCCTTAGAGTCTTTTGATGATTTTTGCTTTGGCAGACACTTGGCTGAAATAATTCGTGTTCAGATTTATCCTGAACGCGAATTATTTCAGCTGTCTTCATTCATAACCAACAAGTTCTCAACTCACATTTCAACCGTCTCCATCCAAAATAACTTCTTTTTGCGTATAGTAACGGAAGGAGAGTGTCGGCCAAACAGCAATCGGTAGCCTTCCACACCGGTCTACACGTCGTTTTCCAGTGTTTGTTTTTGTATCGATTCACAACTAGCATTGTTTTTGTTAGTCCAAATAATTAGACGTAATTCGACCTCATATTTATAGGAGTATGTTTTTTTGTGCGATGTTTGCCTTAGCTGACAGAACGCGCGAAAATTACGTCATGCAATTTTTCAGACTGTGTCACTATTTTTTTCGGTTACAAAATACGTATATTTAAGTAGTCGTATTTTATGTATGTTGCATTTACGATTTCGTTGATGAAACGGAGTTTATGTAAAATCGTAAACGACTACATTAAAGGGGCCTTTTCACAGATTTTGGCATTTTTTAACTTATTCATTAAATGCTTTATATCGATAAATGTAAACATTGGATCGTAACAGCTCCAGTAAAAAATCAAGAATAAAATTTAAAAAAGGGAAAGAACATTGCCCGGTCGAGGTTTCGAACCAGTGACCCCTGGAGTCTTGCCAGAGTGCTGAAGTGAAAACGCCTTAGCCTACTGAGCTATTCCGCCGAGTATACCTATTTGACGTATTTTATACGTTATATAAGCAATCTTCGTAGTTTCACAAAATTTAACGACAAAAACAGAACTCTCCAAATTATTCAATCGTTTCGCGTTGCAACGCTTTATAATTTTTAGGTTTTAAAATCGTCAAAAGATGCATATAATGGCTATATTAGACCAAGATAAATGTTCAGTAATACTGTTTCCTCACAAAAATCATAACTAAAACGAAAATTATTCGGCGTCAGCTGAATACGCCAGCTTTTCACCTTAGCCTGACCTTTGTTAGCGTCCAATAGAATTCAAATAAAACTTCCCGCGGCCAAGTACAGATGAATACACTTCATTGACTGCATTGGCTGATTTGATAATACCACTAGAACATTGGAAACATGTCCGCGTCTTTGTAACACTGTTTTACTGCGTGTTCAGCATGAAACAGTTTTATCTCTAATAAAAAGGCTTTATAGATAGAACAGTTTTACACTCAATCTCGACATCAATACAGTTTGTGCGTACATCTTTTATTTTCAGAGGATTTTCAGCGCGAGAACGTTGTGTACTTAAAGGCCATGTTCTCATATTTAGTACTGACTTCCATATTCCTGTCAACATGTAATATGTAAAAGTATAAAGAGCAGTGGAAGCGATGCCTCACTTTAATGTGTTGCATTTCAACCCGCGAGGTATAAGGGGTCAGTTCGCGGTTAGTGTGTTTGAATGTCAGAGTTTATATACAGGTCAGACCTTCTGTGCTGTTCGGAGTTCGCGGTCAGTTATATAATAGTTATATAATAAAGACGCTATAGCGTGAACTAGGTGAACCAGAATTTTCTTTACCACCAGAAAGATGTGAAATGAAGATATCCAGCGATATTATTTTATGGCATGTCAATAATAGATTCTTAATGTGTTTTCAACAATACCATGATACATATTATTTTTAATTAATTAACAAGAATTATTCCATCATATTTACTAATGTATTATTGCAGCATATTGACTAATGTATTAAGTATGAGCGCGATGATTCTCGATACTGTTAATAATCGAATCAAATACACGTAGCAATTCCCGATAAACCACTTAAACAGGTTTGTTCGAAGAACGCGCGTATACATATTTAAAATATGTACGGAGACTTCGCGTGTGGCCGGTTGACTTTGGTTTTCTTTTTTGTATCTATAGGTTTATGACCAGCAATATGTAATAATGTAAAATAAGCCGCGAAAACTCCGCGTAACATCCCGTACTGCGTTTGATGCAGCTAAAAACTGCACAGAAAAAGATATTCGCTATCCTTGATCTCATTCATTTAAATCTTTACCTTCCATAAACTCCAACCACAATCAACGCCGTATATCTTTTTTTAAAGATATTTATTGTTTACAATAGAATATTTCCACCTAAGGGAGGGAACCTGGGACAAAAATCGGCTTTTACTGAGTTGTCTTTCACGGTGGTTTAATGGATAATTTATAAACAGCTGAGCTTAAGTGATTTTTTGATGACGTACTTTATGTATCGGGTAAAGCGCACACAATGTAATTCATGATATGCAAGCGATGTATTTAATACGGAAGTATTTTCTACCTACCGTAGTTACTATACGTTTTCGGACACATAAAAAATCGTGTCCGAAACTCTAGATACACACAAATATTCCCAAAAATAAATGTCCGAAAATTTAGAGGCACCGTGAAAATATATACGAGTCGGGTTCTGAGAAAACTGGGCATGATATATATGCGTAAAGTGTCGTCCCAGATTAGCCTGTGCAGTCCGCAAAGGCTAATCAGGGACGACACTTTCCGCTTTTATGAAGTTTAAATGAAGTCTCTTCTTAGCAAAAATGCAATTTAGGCGGAAAGTGTCTTCCCTGATTAGCCTGTGCGGACTGCACAGGCTAATCTGGGACGACACTTTACGCACATGCATTAAGCCCGGTTTTCTCACGACGCTCCTCATACCTTTTTCATCTACGTTAATATGTTAAATGTCGTGTAACACAGATCAATGTAAATCGATGTTGAACTTTGACCACATCGTACAAAGATTAGCATGAATATGCGGTTGTATTAACCTTTAATTAAAGTCCACAATTGCGGATAAGAGCACCACCTGTATCGAGTACACATATCTTACCTATTTACCCAAACAAAGCGAACATAACATACAATAAAGTAATTTCTTCCTTTTCATTCGACAAGTTTCCCGTTGTCTTTCATCTCGCCAAGCCCTTGGTGCCCAATGATCTCATGTCCTCGGTAATCACCGATCTTGGCGTTAAAGTCACCCATTATGATTATAATGTTCCTCTTTGGTCTGTTTCAAACCCCGCGTTCAGGAATTATAGATGCGCCATATTGGATAAAATCTTGTAAATACTTTCCAAACATAAGGCTCTTTCCATAATCATGATAACCAATACAGAAAAATATACACTCGATGCTCTTTCTTTTCTATACGTGAAAGCCTCAGAAATTTCAGCTTTTTTCTTAGTCGGTATTAAAAGAAAATACACGAAAACTATATTGTTGTGTTCTATTAGTTTGTTTAATTATTCCAAAATAACCTACACTTGATTTCATTCTTTATCGATAGATAAACATTTGTGTGACTTGTATTAATTTTCTAACTGACGTTGACCTCAGTGCTGCAAATAGATAGATAGATTCTTTATTTCCTCCATTCCTGGAGAGCATAACACATTTACAACAAGTATTTACATCATTAATATATACATTAGATAATTATATATGTATATAAATATATGTACATGCATAGAACAATAGAGAGACGATTTTATAATAAGCACACTCAAAAACTAACAAACTTGTCTCAGCAATAGGACTGCTAATTGAGCGTTCAGGCGATTGTAATCTGTAGTTGATAGCGTCATTTCAAACAACGTTACGATTTGTTCTAGTGGTGTCTTTCGTGTTAATTTTATAAAACACTGAAACCCCTTTTGGTTAATGACAGCATCCCAAATTTATTCACGTAACAGTTCCCTTTTCGAACAAAAACATACTGAATGAAGTTGTTTGTTTTCCGTGTGTATCCCACACAATGAGCACACTGTTGGGTATGATCTATAGAGGAATCCTCCCAAGTGTGCCATCAGGGTGGCTATTAAGGGCGATAACTTAGGCGAAATCCGTGATATTTTCCAGAGGGACAAGGGCTTATCTAAGTGTAGAACATCATCAAGGTTCAATGTGGGACACACGTCCCGGATACTTTCCAACTGTCTGTGATGTTCCGGAGCGGATACCGATCGTTGGAGCATATGTTTCAACGCTTGCTTAGACGGGAACAAACCTGATTCTAAATAACCGTCTAAACACGATTGCAGTTGGTATTTATACAGCAGTCTGTAGATTTCCGGAACGAAGTCTTGAGTTTGTTTGTCGTTATTCAGGTATCGTACAAGTCTGTTATTGAACACTTGTTTGGCAAGGTATTGGTTTGGTAAACGGCATAATTGACCGAAAAAACACTAGCTTTTTCCTGTCAATGATATTCTCTATCGAGTTAAATTTAATTAATGCTAATGCAAAGTCCGTATTCGTTAAGGAATGAAATTGCTGCATAGATTTAATACAGAATCGATGAGAGCGCTCAAGGCGTAACATATCGCTGGCGCCGATGACAGTCCACAGTTCTAAGCCGTATAATGCTTTCGGAACAACCACGAATTGATAAATTGTTCTTAAGGTAATTGGGCTGATTGATAATGGATTAAAGCCGATGCTGCATATGCTTAGGTATGTACCTCGAAGCTTGTTGCAGGCGTCTGCTATAAGCATTTGCGACGAAAGCCACGCGTCGGCAGTTATCCCCAAATGTTAATAACTTTCGGATTCTTTAACTGTTTCACTACTAGGCCTAAACACGCGGCAGTTTCCTGTGTTTGTACGCTCATTAAAGACGATGACGGCACATTTACTTGCGTCATATTCATAGCGCCATACTCTCGAGTATTTGTAGCATATATCCATCATTTTATCAAGTCACGACACGAAAATCAATCTAATATAACGACATAACATTCATAGAAGCATATTGTGCAGATAAATGTAAATCTGCATAATACATACAAGTGTGCAGCAATTCCCTGTATAAATGGATCAGAATTTTTTTAATTTGGATATACTTATTTATACTGGCTTAGTTGTACTTGAGACTATATAACTTACCATGTAAATCGCTTTGACGTTGATTTTATAATCAACACTTTTGAGATTAATCAACTTTAATAACTGTTTCCGACAGGTTGAGATTGATGAGGGGACAGAAGGCAACACAACTCAGGATTTCTTGCTCATTATCAGTTTGAGCAAAAGCTTAATTGTTTATTATCTCAGATTTGCTGAGTTTAGCATCAACTTAATCAAGAGTTAGATTTGAGGATAAAGATTGACCTTAAGCGCCGATTATACATTTGTCGTGAGCGTAATGTTTGGACAAGTTCATCACTGGGGACTGGCTTTGGGAAGTTTCGACATTACAATACCTATGTACGTTGTGCATAAGGTCACAGAGAATCATGTGCATTTGTATTTAACGTAACAGAGTGAATACAATTAAGGCAAGTTCTTTTCATTAGCTGTTTATAAACCAATTCATGACAGTCACGGCATCATGCGGCGTCTCATCTGGGTCTACGCTGTTTGCCAAGGCCTTTTTTCAAGACGCTATGCATAAATGGCTTAATCTCCCGAAGGTAAACGATATATATCTTACCCAACTAACTTACATAGAGCCGATATATATAACGAACGAGAACACGCTCTGCTGACAACCCAAAAGTCATGGTATACTCGGCTGTTATCGAACTGCAGACGTTTTATTACATACATGTACTAAAGTTTACGAAGATTCCGGAGATAGTCGATGTATCACGATTGGTATTTCCCTAACGACTTTCAATCGTTATACATCGGCTATCTCGGATTCCTCCGTAAGATAGGCCTCGTGGATAACGGTCGCCATATTGCCTTGTATTACTACTTTACTACCCAAAAGGTTGTCAGTCTATTGTTATGAGGCTGTATACGATGCGCGTTGAACTAGCGCCAAACTTTTTACCGAAACTTTAATATTAAGAGCACTATTAACGTTCATTTGTGTTGCATTTTGACCTATTATCCCAGTGATTTACTTTTCCATTATTATTTAATCACCCTATCATCCAATTTTTAAGATGAAATTACGGTGTTTACAAAACCAACCAAACCGAAAGTGAAACAAGATGCATTACGTTTCGCGATGTAAACATTAAATATTTGTTCAGTTTGAGAAAGCGAATCGATAATAGACGGTGGAATATGTATGCAATACAGACTATCATTGCCGATTGTAGTACTGGCTAAAAAATACCTTTTATGACAGGTCATGTATAGAACGTTGATCAAAATAGTGACCATACATAACTACAAATGTCTTGGTTGATCATTAATATAAATAATGCACGTTTCTGATCTAATTGCCTGTATCTAGTTGTAATTACCATGATACTGATAAAATTAAAACGTTTTTTTCATAAATTAACATTACATGTTTTATTTTTATCATTTAGGTAATATATAATTGTATCATTATCATCATTAAATATTCTGAAATAATCTAAATTATCATGATTACTTTAAAGTAGAATTTTTAAATTTTTCTCATTATTTTTAATAAATTTCCACATTTGCTTGATTCAAAATAAAATGTATTAATAAGGGTTTCAGTTTTTATTTTTTATCCAATTTTTAGTTCGATTAAATTTAAAGTACTAACTACATACATGTATGTGAAATGCTCTTGAGTTCGTTTCCTGGGCCTAGAACCAGTACTTGGGTGTCTCTTGGAGATTTCTTAAGAATGCTCCCACACTGGGGATCAAACAAGTGACCTCCAGATCATTAGGTGTACACCACATCCATTACACATCAGCGACCTTTAATTAGTAAATTACTTTAGTATTGCAGCATTATATAATATAATGTTGCTACATATTTTTGGAAAATGATTAATATGCAGTACTAAATAAATCTAAATGCATACAATTTTAATTGTGTATATTGTGTGATTATTAGTTACAAATTCACTTTTTACAGGTATACTGGATTATGAAAGACTGATAAACATAAAGTTGACAACTCATCTCCCCAACGATACTTTGTGTGGCTCATTCTCAGAACAAACCCATAGTCAGTGAGAAAACTACAGTGTAAAAAGACCACTTGATTGTGACAATTATGGCTGACCAAGCAAATGTTATCATTTAAAATAAAGAAAACTTCCAGTTCAATATACATTTTATACCAATTATAACATTGACCAACACAGAAAATAATTATAAGGTTGATTTTCCCAAAATTGACTGTTACAATTGAATACTGTTTTAAGCTTCACTCTACTTTGTCTGAAAATAAAAGTCCTAAATGATGTAATAGAAACATACATATTTAATTTTTAGTTTTACAAGGATATGTATATATATACATATATTATAATAACTTTTTATCGATGGTCAATCAATTTAAGTTTAACTAATATATACATACACATTTTATACATGTGTATGCTTTGATTTTTTTCTTTTGCAGCCAAATATATATCCCATTAGATAGATAGATAATATCACAGCAGTATTCCTAGTTTGTCTGCAAGTACTGCAGAAATCATGGATTATTATTTTACTGAGTCAGCCTTAATCTTTATATTATAATTGTTAAAACAGATTAAGATGTGCATTATACAATTGAGTATGCATCAAGATTAAAAAATGGTACATGTATGAAATAATAAAGAATCAATAACAATCAGAAACTGTGCATTTTTTTCAGTATTGAATGAAAGGATTTGAAGTAATTATGTGTTTTTTAAATATAATTTATGTGAATTTGAATAAATATATAAAATTTAGTGATTTTCTCAGACAAAACTGTTAATTACATACTTAAGTATTAAGAATGTATTATTGTAATATTCATTCGAATTTTTTAGTACAAAAGCACTTTTCCCTGGCATTTGTATTTATAGTGATTGCATATTTTATAATTCTGACAGCATTTATAAACTGTGTTCATGCAAGCATGAACACGGTTTCATTTTTTGAGTATTTTAACAAGAGGGCCATGATGGCCCTGTATCGCTCCAGTGCTGAAAAAAGGCTGCAACAAATTTCTCTGCATGTGCAAATACTTAAATATAGGCCCTATTTAAGCACATGTACACTTTTGTGACCTTCTGGGCTGGGTCAAATTTAACCCCAGGGGCATAATTTGAGCAAACTTTGTAGAGGACTACTATATCTCACTACATACAAAATGTGGTAGCCCTAGGTCCTAGAGTTAAGGACAAGAATATTTTTAAAGTTTTCCCAAAATAAGCAAGATATAAGCGTCTATAATGTTCAATTTTGTGACATGCGGGTCAGGATCAAATTTGACCCAAAGGGAATAATTTGAACAAACTTGGTAGAGGACTATAAGATGTTTCTGCATACCAAATTTGGTAGCCATAGTCCAAATGGTTTTTGACAAGAAGATTTTTAAAGATTTCACAAAATAGGCGCTTTAAAAGCGTTAATTCAATTTTGTGACCCCCTGGAGCAGGGTCAAAGTTGACCCCAGAGGCATTATTTGAACAAATTTGGTAGAGGTTTATTAGATGTCACTACATACCAAATTTGGTAGACCTAGGCCCAATGGTTATGGACAACAAGATTTTTAAAGTTTTCACAAAATAAGCCCCATATAAGCGTATGTTCAGTTTTGTGACCCCGGGCAGGGTCAAATTTGACCCAAGGGGCATAATTTGAACAAACTTGGTAGAGAACTATAACATGTCACTACATACCAAATTTGGTAGCCCTATGCCTTATGATTAAGGACAAGAAGAGTTTTAAAATTTTCACAAAATAGGCACTATATAAGCATATAATTGATTTTGTGGCCCCCGGGGCAGGGTCAAATTTGACCCTTGGGGCATAATTTGAAGAAAATAAGTAGAGGACTATACAATGTCTCTACATACCACATTGTGTAAAGTTTATGCATGGATGCACGATGGACACAGGACCTTTGGCCAGTGGAGCTAAAAATCAAATTAAACATTTAGGTTTGATGTAAAATCAGTTTTTATATGCAAGTGTCTATTTTTCTTATAAATTAAAACAGCATATTATTCATTATTGAAAAGATTATTCCAAGCTTGATGTCATATTTCAACTTTGCATAGTGTAGTTAATTGAACATTGTATTGAACTGTATGGGCAGCTATATTTATTAATTTATATATGTTGTATTATACAAAATGCATTATTTCTACCACAAGTAGACCATATAAGGCCTACTGCTACTAAATAGGCACTGGTATGAATTTGACACTGTTTTTGATGCACAAAACTTTAATTATTACTACACTTTAGTATATTAAATATTTTCAAGTTTTTGTTCAACATTTTTTGCAAAAGAAAAGAGTGTCTTAATGTATTTGAAAAGATACTTAAATCAAACTAAAAATGCATTTTAACATACCTTTTTCCTGGTAAAGTGTATTTGGGATGATAAAAAATACACTTGAAGAGTATTAATGCTAGATTGCAGAAAAAAATACATTTGTTTCTGTTAGAAGTGTGTCTTGTCTGCATTTTTAAGTGTATTAAATGCACATCAAATGCAGATAAATACAATGCCAATACTGTTACATGTATTGTAATGGACATAAAATGCACTTGTTCTTGTAATTAAATGCTTTAGTGAATTGAAATAACCTTTTATAACGTTTTAACAATTAATAATACCTTTTATATACATTTTCTTTTGAAATGTGACACTTAAATGATTTTTGCACCACTAGTAAGAGATATAATTTGTGCTCATAGTGCTTTATCATTACACTATATAATATCATTTATTGTACGAAAATTACCCATAAAATTCATGTGAAAGCTCAAGAGATCAATAGCAGCGTGCTATACCCTGCTCCTTTTTACATGACTTGATGGTATTTAGTCCCCAATTCTACATGGCTACAGGGAAAATTAATGTGCAGATTTGACAAATAAGTCTTAACTGGAATCCAATAGGCAGACTTTCATATTACTTGTATTTAATTTAAATCAATGATCTGAATTGCTCTTTGGCAAATCTTTGTTGGTCACAGTATTCAACTGAATTTTGTTCACTTTGTAGTGATTATATTTTCTATATTTATCAGACAACATCTTTCTTCAAAAGTTAAACATGATTGCTTGGTTAATTTAGAAACAAGATCAATGCATCATAACATAAAATGAAAAAATGTGTAATAGTAAAAATGGCAGCAAAAAAGCACTAGATTATCTGCCTTAAATCTGAGACGGTATGTTGATGTATTGGAATTTCTCATAAATAATGTGTTCCATAGTTGTATAACTGTATAGTCGCATGCATGAGTGGTGTCAATGTCACAATACCAATTAAAGCTTATAATTTACTAAAACAATTTGAAGTTTGATGTGTGTTTTTTTCAAGATCTGTTATATATAATTATATAAACATGTATATATATATATATATATATATATATATATATATATATATATATATATATA